>NC_142936.1:95603520-95638520 GCF_046866305.1 Octopus bimaculoides | reverse complement strand
CGATGATCGCCGAAAAGCAAGAAATAAGTCTTTGGCACAGCTGAGATTCTAATCAATATAAATTCCTAATGGAAAGCTATTCTGCTTTCTTTATAATTCGGGAAAATATAGAGGTCAGACAATTTCATTCTCGGGCCTTATTTGAAACATTCAGACTTGCTAAGAAATCAATATACAGGGAGATGTATGATAAAACTTTCCCACATAAGAGTGAAGTGAAAAACAAGAGATATGTGCTTATAGTGAAGGTGTTGTTGGTGTCCAGCACCAGTTAAACCCTGAATGAGCAAACCTGCGATCAAAGAACTTCCTGCCATAACCACCACCACCCATGCTTTTATGTTGGGCTACATTTAATGTTTTGTTTTTATATAAGAAGGTGAAGATTATCTTCTATGAGGCTTCGTTGCAATTTCTAATGGTTCGAAAGACACGTAGTGGTTGATCTATTTGCTCGTTGATATGAATATACACTATACATACACCCATTTATATATATGCACAAATACCAAGATATATAATATATATATATACATACATGCATACATACACACACACACACACATATATGTAAGTATATGTAAGTATGTATAGATATACAAACATGCGCGCGCACATATATACATGTATATATGCTTGTAAATGTGTATATATACATATACGTATGTATACATGTTCTCACATACATCCTAATACACACACACACGTGCATATATATATATATATATATATATATATATAGAGAGAGAGAGAGAGAGAGAAAGTAAGTGATGGAATGGCATGCTGTCAAATAATTAATACAAGACTATATGTAAATTTATATTCTATAACATGTATAATTTATATTTGATAATGTATAAAATCATTGTATTTCAATGATTCCAATTATTTAAGATTTACAGAATGTAGTAATGTGTCATATGCTATATGCTGACAATTATACGAATATTTTTACTATGTTTTATTCCTTAAATTTTTCTTATGCATATCCAATACAAATGTGATGTAATAAACATAAGCTTCGGTGTTCATGTATATTTTATAACACTGTAAACTGAAATGCTTCCATTATACGAATGAAACTAAGTTTTAAATATCATACAACGTCTATTTTATGTATTTTACATCCATTATGACATGTCGAATAAAAAGTATATGTAACAAGAACACTCAGAGCGTAAAACGCCGCCAAGACAACACCAATGTCCTCTCAACGATTAGCTGGAGATGATTTTGAAAATGAGAATATCTGAAATAAACTCGACTGCTCTCACAAACGAGAGTACTAATAATGAACCCGACCGCTCTCAAAAATTAAGTAAAAATTACAGGAAATATAATCCAGAATCCTTGTTTGGTACTGGATCGATCCCGAAATTTAATCAGTTGTCCCAGTTACAAGACCAAACATCCGAATCCATCCAGTGGTTCTTGAGATATCTTATCCACGGACAAACAAACAAACACGACTGAAAACAATACCTACGGCTTCACTAAAGCGGATGTAATTATATCCAGTTTCATGACAACGAAATTGGATTAATTTATTATTATTGCTATTAATTGATATTTAGTTTCTTTTTCCTATACACTTCGCAGGGAATCAAGCATGCTTTAAAGAGTTTTCGTATCATTTTAAGTTAATTATGAGAAAGATAAAAATAGATGTAACCGGGATCGAAAAACTGGAAGTAATGACACGCGCAAATTAAACTTTACGTGGCTGTGTTTAAGAAGCTTGTTTCTCAATTACATGGTCCTTAGTTCAGTCTTACTGCCCGGATACTTGGGCAAGTGGGCCGACTAAAGCCTTCTGAGAGGATTCGATAAACGGAAACTGAAAGAAGCCCGTCGTATATATAGAGAGACAGAGAGAGTGAAAGAAGGAGACATAAAAAAAGAGACAGACATATAGATAAATAGATAAATAGATAGATAGATAGATAGATAGATAGACTGTTTAAAAGATTTCGTATTGATATTTAATAAACAATTCATTAAAAGTGGCTTTGAAATATACAACTAATTAATTCGGTTCATGTGCTATTTACGCTTCAAATATAGAGGAATATTATTCCAAACTAAATCCTTCTCTACAAAACATATTACGCAATGACGCAGCACTTTTCTCTCAATGGCGTCAGCCGGGCTATTAACAAAATATAGCATAAAAATTCACAGTTAATTTCATCATTTCTCAAGTTATTTAATAATTCTGCAATTTAAATGGAAATATAACCAAGAGATTTATTTCTTAAAATTTTTTAGTATCGTATTACTTTCAAAAGTGTCTGTGTTTTGAGGGATTATCTAGTCAATGATTGACATTATACCAATCATAGGTCATAATTCACGTTTAGAAAATGGGAATGGTGCCATAAATGTGTCTACGTAAAATGTAGGTTGTCATCGCTAAAAGGTTTATCAATATCGTCCGATGTGAGACTACGATATATGTGCACCGGTAAGCGTGGACACATGCATATATACACACACACACACACACACACACAAACATACATACATTCGTGCATACTTACGAACATGCATACATGCATGTATACATTCGAACATGCATACATACACACATATTGTTGACGTCATTAAAATTTAGAATATTCCATGACGTGAAATAATTCTTTTATTTCTAGAAACTGAATTTCGAAACAGTAATAGATGATAGTGTGTAAATAACTTAAACAATATTTATAGCGTTGTCGTCTTCGAGAATCCTTGCTCCAGGGAGGATTATCGTATGCTCACTTGAATGTTGGTAGATGATTTATAACGTCAGCAATATATATATGTATATATGTATGTATGTATGTATGTATGTGTGTGTGTGTGTGTGTAATTTAAAACATATGGGAAAGCTTGTGCAGGAACATAGTAGAAATTTAGATTCTAGCTGTGATCGTGGGGTGTCGAAAACTGTAACATGTATTTTGTGACATGTGGACATATTCCCAAAAGTTCAGTTCTTGAATGTACCGGGGTCTAAGTAATATTTCTAGATGAACTATCTTTCCATATTACAAAAACTGCACTTGCCACTACCGTTGGTATAAGGTTTACACTTGGCTAATATCTTCCAGTGACTCCTGTGGCTGACACCCTGTATATGTATGTCTAATATATATATATAATGTGAAGGCGCGTGACTTATGGTTATATCAATTCTCGGTGACGCGTTTTGTCTTAGAGCAAGACACTTTATTTCACGTTACTCCAGTCTACTCAAATGGCAAAAAGGAGTTGTGCATGTATTTCAAAAGGCCGGCCTTGTTCCACTCTGTGCCACTCTGAATCTTATGGCATGCAATTTCTCACACTGCTTCCATATATACAAGAGTGTGTGTATTTGTGTGTGTGTGTGTGTGTGTGAGTGTACCCCACACTCTCTCTCTCACTATATATATATATATATATATATATATATATATATATATATATATGCATGTGCAAGTGTGTAGGGGTATATCTAGACATGTATACATAAAATATATGCCAACATTAACAGTTATAGGGAAATGGATAGATAGATAGCTAGACACATAGATAGACACACAAATAGATAGATAAAGCGAGGGTGAGGGTGAGAAATGACTACATAAATCGATCGCTCAATAGAGAGATTAACTGACTGATATATCTTGTTAATGTCTAACGTCAAAAACATGAATATATGGAAATAAGAAATGATTTAGAAATAGAAATATACAAATTTAATTAGCATTATATAACGCATAATCTATTGTGAATTAGCATATTTCATTGACAAGTATTTACATTAAAGCTGAGCTATAAATGTCATACCATTTTGGATATTTTTGTCATTTTCAGAACGGTGAAGTTCTGCGAATGTTGCTTGCAATCTTTAGATTAATTTTCGTAATATACTTCGGAAGGCACCAATCACACAATTTTAATTTCCCACAGGAATATTATCTCTATTTCAATTTTCACGCCTTCACCCGCTTATGTCACTTATTTTTGTCAATATTGCTATCTCTGGTAATCTACGAATATAATTCTTATTATAGAAGAGATAATTAGGATTTTATTAAATGAATTTTTGAGTTTTCATTTGCTTTACTAATCATATTGGGACTTGATAATTTATTGATTAAATTCAACTAAAGAAAGATCCGTAGCCTTTAGAAGCCGGTGTAATAGAAAATGAGAAGAAACATTAGTTCAGAATTGATTGGTAAACACATAGATGGAGTGTCACATATACACACACAAACATATGCGTACATGTGTCAATATAAATGTGTATGCATTCGTATATATATATATATATATATATATATATATATATATATATATATATATATATATATATATATATATATGTTAATATAAGTATATAAGTGTCTATATATATATATATATATGAATGTACAAATATGTATTTACATGCACGTATATATACACGTGTGTGTATGAGCAGATCATTGTTAGCAATCATAAATGGACCACATTTTACACACTCACTCTCAATGCACACACACACACACACGTGTGTCTGTGTGTGCGTACATGCGTGTGCCTGTGCATGCGTGTGCGTGTGTATATGCATGTGGGTGTATGAATGCGTGTATGTATTATACGCATCATGCGTTGCGAAACAAGTGCTACATCATCAGTCGGCAACATATTCTCCTCGCCAGTACTTCTACTGCCAATTGTGCACTATCACATCGGAATGTACTGCGTCTTTTTGAATTTTTTTGTATCATTCTTGAACCACCTCAGTACACGAAACGCGGCAGCAAGTTTCCGACGCTTAGTTTGTTTTAATAATCATCAAATATTTATTTCTCTCAGCTTTCGTAAATCGTGTAATTCACATATCCGTAATGAAGCGTAGAACACTTTCGTACGCAGTTCACATATCATCGGTTTTCTGTTCTTGCGAAGGCAAGGCCAGACGAGTAGATGCGTAAAAAGATAGATGTGTATGTATAGACATTCAATCGTATAACTGCACAAACTTTACTGAAACAAAATGAATACATTACAAGGCTACGGAAAGAGAAATCAATGATACACGAGGATATAGAAACAAAACAGGTGGCGGCAAAAGCCTAGAAATATGAAAGAATGAAAATACAAGAATGTGTACCATGAAAATAAATACGCAATGAAGAAAATAGAAAGGAAATCTAACGCTTAGGGTTACAGATAGGCGAAAGGAGTAAGAAACTTATGGAGAAAAGATAGTGAGAATCCATCAAATTTAGACATTAAATTCCCAATGCCTACTCATTAATATATAATATGTACTGTGTATGTCTCTGTTTGTGTGTGTGTATGTATGTATATATATATGTACATACATATATATATATATATATATATATATATATATATATATATATATATATATATATATAGTTTTGTTATGAGTCTAAGTATGTGGATCAACTGAAGAAATAAAGCCGATAATTCACTGAGAATATATAATAATTAATTAGATTTTACCTATATTTTGAAATATGCGAATAGATTTTACCAGTTTCGTATTAGAGTTTCAAAAGCAATGGGACTGTGCCATGAATTATGCTTATCCTGGTCGTTATTATAAACATAGTTTCATATATATATATATATATATATATATACATACAAATAATGCATTCTCACTTCATATAAAAGTGCCCTCTTTTTTTTAGATACAGACACCTTCTAACACATTTTCTGAAATACAACCATGCGCTGAATGCCATAAACTCACAAGGAAATTATATGCATTTACTTGCATGGAGTCTAGTTCCAACTTTACTGACTTAAAATAATGTAATGCAATGCCGTTCTGAAGAAGCTCATATCATTAAGGTGCCTACATATGTCACCCAAAAATAATTTGGTACGATGGGTGTTCATTAAAGATTTCCCTTGACCCGCTTTTGTTCATTGGAGGAAACGGAATTCATCAAGTGTATTCAAACATATCTCTACATATCACATTGTAAATTTCAGCTTTCCGCTCGTATTCGTTTGTCTTTTAGGTCTGCTGAAGTGGACTACGATGTTATAATGGAGGCAGTTGAATGCAAATCAGTGATCAGATTCTTACACTTGAAAAGGTCGTACACCAAAAGAGACTTTCGATAAGTTTATAGCTATGATGCACTATCATACGGCGTAGGCAGGCACTGACATCACCAGTTCAAATATGGTTGGATGTCAGTAGAAACTATTCCTATTCCTGGACGACCATATTCCACCATTGATGACGACACCATCCATAAATTGGAAACCGCAATTTTGGAGGATTACTACATAACTATTCGACAACTAACCCAAGAAGAGAAGATAAGTGTAGGGTCCGGTGGGGGGGGGGTGGATCTTTCACGACCGTTTGCACAAGTCGAAGTTATCTGCACGATGGATTCGCCGGATGCTCACACCTCTCCAGAAACAGGAACGAGTTAATTGCTCTCAGGCTCTTTTGGCAATGTGCAAAGAAAACGAGGATGAAAAATGAGTCAGTCACTATGAACCTGAGACTAAAGTCCAGTCGAAGCAATGGAAGCATGATTATTCACCACCTCCAAAGAAAGCACATGCCCAACCCTCCGCAGGCAAGGTGATGCTCACAGTGTTTTGGGGCCAGCGCCGAATAGTGATGATGGATTTCTGTCAAAGGGCGCTACAATTCACGGGGCATACTACACTTTTCTGCTGCAGAAATTGCAGATCACCAAAGCAGAGAGGTGTGGCATACTGACGAAAGGAGTGCGCCTCCTCCAAGACAACGCCCCAGTTCACAATGGGCATATTGCCCAGATGAAAGCACACACCTGCGGCTATGAAATCCTTCTTCACCCACTTACTTTCCCGACCTTACATCATCTGACCTCTACCTCTCGCCAACCACGAAGTCTTTTTTTGAAGGGGAAGCACTTTTCAGATGATGATGAACTTATTTCCGAGGTAAAGTCTTGACTCCAGACGCAACCTATCGATTTCTATAGACGAGGTCTTCACAGCTGCATAAAGCGACGGGAAAAGTGTGTCACCATTGGTGGTGGCTATGTAGAGAAGGACTAATAATTATGTAAAGTTTCGTTTATCCAAGTCCTTGGGAAATGGGTCAGGGGAAATCTTTAATGAACGCTCCCTGTATCTTTACACTTAACGTTGAACATTCTTCTAACATAGTACAATGCTCCTCTACGTTGTAACATGCTGCTCGTAAATTTGGATTAGATCTAAAACTTTCGCTTTAAGCATTATCTTTCAATATCACATTATTCTTTCTCAGATTTTTTTTCCATGTTGAAGCTTCACTAAAAAATAAAACGATTAATAATTGTGATTCCGTGTCATTTTTTGTTTCGCAGCTTTTTCTAGAGATTCTCTTTATTTTGCTTTTGGCCTCATCTTTCATATTTATAATAAATCATAATCATTGACTCTTTTCCTATCACTGTACAATACAATTCGCCTTTCTTTAGGTGAATCTGTCTTCTCTGCATGTGTTTTCAACTTAATATATTGTCTTATAACGTGTGTCATTCTTGCTACCAAGCAACGCGCCAAAGCTAATAGCTGCCCAGCCTCTACGTAGATACGTTGACTGCTAGAAATAATTCCCCACACTCACTCGTATCATAGGCAACTATCTAGGCTACATTTGTTTCAAAATAATCCGTCATAGTAACGTCTATGACTAAGACATTCCACGTTATAAATCTACCTGAGGAAAACTGGATGGGAAGAAACAACAGGTACAAAAATGATGACGTCTATATTGAATACGTGTTCATTTTAGATATTTTAACGCTTTAAAATCCTAATGGTTATTGCTTATTGCAACATAGTAAAGAAGTAAATTGAAACTACTTACAAGTACGCTTGCCCCTCTCACGAAACACAAACTAGAAAACAACATGCTTAGAACACGTATAAATTGAGACCACATTTCAATCTACTAAGGACACAGGGGCGATCCACTGCGAAAAATCATCTCACAACAGAGAGCCCTCCTTCGTGAACACCACAGTCAATCGTATATCGAGTGTATTAATTTACCTACGTATTAGACAACTAAACTGTAAATCTTGTCTAATAGTTACTCAGCATGCTTGTATGGAGCAGTTTTGTGTGAATTTAAAGCACACTACATTATTTGTTTGACTGTTTATTTTTAAACTATAATTATGTTTGTAGTCTGGCAGCCGATTTGTGTCATGGACTTTTAGTTTAAATGGTTGCTTTGACATTAGATTTATTTATGTTTAGATCCAAATTTTGAAAACCAAATTTCGGAATCCAAATTTTGGAAACCATATTGATGAGACCAAATTTATGAAACCAAATTCATGAATCCAATGAAACCAAATTTACGAATCCAAATTTATGAATCCAAATTTCTAAACTGTATATATTTTACTTTTGTAAATATTTTGACTGAACATCTAATGTAGCATTAATTTATTTGTTCCTATATATTTGTTTCTATGTAGGTTGTTTGTGTACGCTGACGCATAAATGTTGATAATATAAATAAAAAAAAACTTCATGGTGTGTTGTTGTTTTGGGTTCACCCCATCATTGTTGGTTGCGTAGATTCGGATCATGGCCACATAGTCGTAAATATATGTATGTGCACACATTTATGGATAATTAAGCGAATCACTTATGTGTAAATGAATAATTAAGTTAGGCAGCGGTTTAGCAATGTATCATCAAAAAGGAAAACTATAATTGTCATTAAATATGACAGAGGTTGTTAACACACCACCAATGCAAGAAATAAGAGCTAAAGTGCTCTGATTCATTTATACACGTGCGCATACATATACGTATGAATGCGTGTATAAACATACGTCCATATAGTGAATTTGTAATGATGTAAGACGACATAAGTGTATTGGTAAAATAAAAGTAAAACTAGTAAATTAAAAGACAAATAGAAGATATGTAGATGAAAGGCGGCCGGTAACTTAAAAATTAATGACCAGTAGACTTGATAGAGGTCAGGGAAAACCAAACGTCCGGAATGCATAATAAATAATGGAGATAAGAGATAATTCAAAGAAACTAAAGACAGAGTCATAAAAAGATGACACAGCGTTTCAACCATTCTTTGCAATTGTTTACTTTATTTTGTTCTAACCTATTGACACACTCCAGCCACTTCTTGATAAAAATAGTCTTTAGTCTTTTCTTCTTTTTACTTTTATCTTTTTTTATTCAAATAACATGAACTTTATTATTATTTTTCCTTTTCCTTTACCACTATGAGTACCATGACGGTTGCCTTCACTCTGTTATTGTTGTCGGTGCTATTATTTTAATACTAATTTTGTAATTGTGTCTGTGTCCCTCGGAATCTGATAATTAGATTGATAGAAAGTAATGTGTATCGTATGTCCAGAAAATTCAGAAAATTCCAACAGGACTTTATCATATTCGAGCCGATGAAGCACCCGTACACAGGTGTTGCTTAAAAAATATTCAAATAAACAGTAATGATCCTGTCTATAATAGGCACAAGACCTGAAATTTATGGGATAGTGTAAGTCGATCACATAGACCAGTATTTGACTGGTGCTTAATTTATCGATACCGAAGAGACGAAAGGCAAAGTAGACCTCGGCATAGTTTGAACTCAGAACGTAGCGGCAGACGAAACACCGCTAAGCATTTCTCCTGGCGGGCTAACAATTCTGCCAGCCCACCGCTTTTCACATATATACTAATAATCATTTTTAATATAGGCACAAAGCCTGAAATTTAGTGGAGAGAAGCTAGTTGATTACTTCGACCCCAGTGCGTAACTGACACTTAATTCATCGACCCAGAAAGGATGAAAGACAAATTCGACCTCGGCAGAAGTTGAACTCAGAACCCAAAGACGGACGAAATGGTGCTATGCATTTTCCCCGGCGTACTAACGATTCTACCAGCTCGTCGCTTTTCAATTAAACCGTAATAGTAAACAACGAACTTAAAGCTGGTGTCTGGTGCAGAAAACAAATGTTATGGTCCACTATTAAAGCTGATATCATCCATCCTCGTGTTACATTTTCCTTACACACACACACACACGTGTGTATATATATATATATATATATATATATATATATATATATATATATATTTATATATATATAGATGGTTGGAGATATATATATATATATTTATATATATATAGATGGTTGGAGATATATATATATATATATATATATATATATAGATGGTTGGAGATATATATATATATATATATATATATATATATATATATATATATATATATATATATATATATATATATATATATATATATATATATATATATATATATATATATATATATACAAGAATAAGGGCAGAGAATCGTCAATTAATAATAGAATTAATAATTAACAATTCTGCCAAGTAGTTCAGTATGAAAAAAACCTTTATCGGTAAGACTATTTATCATTATAAATATACAGGGATTAGCAATTGAGTTGCTTCTCCAACATACTGAAAATTTAGAAATAGCAGTCAAAGAACTACTGATTCCAAACTACAAATGTTCTCTAAAGTGGATGGCGATATTTATGGCACACATAGAACAAAAAACCGGAGGGAAAAGCGTAAACAAACCAAGCCTTTAGTTAATTGGATACGAATCGTTTCATGGTTAAGTGAATGGAAATTTCACTATTCCAATCTTCAGCCTCAATATTCTGATAAATTTGAAAGTGTCTCTAACAATATTCACGGTAATCTTTGGCCATGCGACACCAAAAATCAACGATAAGAAAGGCACTTACGAATTCATCGGCTAGCGAGTTCAGGCACCTCACCTCAAAGAAATCTATTCCATGTGCGTCACAAATAGTCCCGTATGAAAAAAAGTTCCGTGTCGAACTGGTTACGGTTTAGCCATCTAACTTAGAGATATCAAATATAAAATATACAAGAATAAGGGCAGAGAATCGTCAATTAATAATAGAATTAATAATTAACAATTCTGCCAAGTAGTTCAGTATGAAAAAAACCTTTATCGGTAAGACTATTTATCATTATAAATATACAGGGATTAGCAATTGAGTTGCTTCTCCAACATACTGAAAATTTAGAAATAGCAGTCAAAGAACTACTGATTCCAAACTACAAATTTTCTCTAAAGTGGATGGCGATATTTATGGCACACATAGAACAAAAAACCGGAGGGAAAAGCGTAAACAAACCAAGCCTTTAGTTAATTGGATACGAATCGTTTCATGGTTAAGTGAATGGAAATTTCACTATTCCAATCTTCAGCCTCATACGGGACTATTTGTGACGCACATGGAATAGATTTCTTTGAGGTGAGGTGCCTGAACTCGCTAGCCGATGAATTCGTAAGTGCCTTTCTTATCGTTGATTTTTGGTGTCGCATGGCCAAAGATTACCGTGAATTTTTTTAGAGACACTTTCAAATTTATCAGAATATTGAGGCTGAAGATTGGAATAGTGAAATTTCCATTCACTTAACCATGAAACGATTCGTATCCAATTAACTAAAGACTTGTTTTGTTTACGCTTTTCCCTCCGGTTTTTTGTTCTATGTGTGCCATAAATATCGCCATCCGTTTAGAGAAAATTTGTAGTTTGGAATCAGTAGTTCTTTGACTGCTATTTCTAAATTTTCAGTATGTTGGAGAAGCAACTCAATTGCTAATCCCTGTATATTTATAATGATATATATATATATATATATAGATGGATGGATATATATATATATATATATATAGATGGATGGATGGATATATATATATATATAGATGGATGGATGGATGGATGGATATATATATATAGATGGATGGATGGATGGATGGATATATATATATATATACATATATATAGAAATGGTGGTTGTCTACTCCTTAAACAGAGTTTGACCACCTCCTGCACCTACACCTTAGCCCTTTCATGGCGTCTGATGTGGCTTTTTAAACCAGACAGTGTTTTGAAAAAACACCCACACAGATTGCACCTCTGATTTGCACTACCAATACCTGCAAGTAAGTTCTGCTCATTGTGGATCCTAACATGTCTTTTAAGACCCCCATTGGATTTGCAAACCGATATATATATATATATATATATATATATATATATATATATATATATATATATATATATATATATATATATGCATGTGTGCTTGTTTATATATTTATGAATGAGTATTTTATCTGAATCAATGAATAATATATCACCGGTGTATCCAGTATCGTTACGGTTTACACTCAGTGAGAAATATCGCCATTTTAATATCATGCAGTTATTTATGGAGTTTCTGTATCTCGCCAATATAACTACAGAAAAATTAGTTGGAAGTTTGCTCCGCCGAATGTTTCAGCGAAGAATCCATTGCGGGTAATTTCGAAAAGAATTATTTTAAGATATATAGATATGCTAAAAATATGAAATAAAGGATAATTAACAAATCACCGTGTACGTCAGACGCCCCGACGCCAAATGATTGATTGAAAAATCGATTGTTACGTAAATACCTTTATATCTATAGATAAATATATAACTTAATATATCTGAAATTCGGCAAAACACTATTTCTGTGCTATTCATAGTTTTATATCAGAAACAAAGATAAAAACAAACGAATACATACCACACAATATACAAACAATAATACACACATACATATACACATATGTAGCTATACACATATGTAGATAAAAACGTACATATATATATATATATATGTGTGTGTGTGTGTATATATATATATATATATATATATATATATATATATGTATTCACACACACATGTATGTGTATACACATAAAGAGCGATGGAGAAAGGTAGACATAGATAGAAAAATAGATTTAATGATTGAGTGATTGATAAATCACAGCCTCTCGGTCGTTACTTGCAATTGACTGATATTTGGTAGTAGGAAATATTTATGTTTTGATTTTTGATTCACAAGCAACGTCGTGCAGAGATTCACTCGTTGGCTACAGTGTTATCAATCTTGACGGGCAACTTTCTGTTTCGTAGTTTGAAAATTTTTAGCACTGAAATTTTGCTTCTCGTGCATTAACTATAAAAGGGCCCAGACAAAGTGATTCACATGCTTCGACCCTTTCACGTGAAACGTGCGACGGCTGGGGGAAGAAAATCTCATCTAGCTAACACACAGATACAAGATACTACTTACTTGAAAGCGCATTCTTGTGTCTTCTTTCAGTATCATCAGTGGATATTTAAAGTTCTAAAACTGTGATCATTTGGATTAAAGCAAGCTGGTTAATTTTACAGTTTGTGTGCATGTGAGTAAGGATTCTATTTAGGTCAAGCGATACTAAACAATTCAGTGTTACAATTCCAAATATCCTTATATTTTAAAATAAATCACTAGGTGTGGAAATCGCGTAATATCATTTGGACAGTGTATTATATATATATATATATATATATATATATATATATATATATATATATATTAGTAGAAATTTGCAGTAAAACAAAAGACGAAGACAGGTGTATAAACAAAAGGTGTATTAGGTTAAAGCTCGGGAAGGTGAGAAAGTATTTTACGTTTCGAGTCTACGCTCTTCAACGAAATGGAACACGAGGAAGTAAACAGACAGAATATATATACACTCAAAAACGCACAAATATGTATATATACCTACACACACATACACGCGCGCATATATATATATGCACATATGTGTGTGTATGGGAGATAGATAGGTAGAGATACACATACATATAAATATATATATGTATACGCATGCATTCATACGCGCGCACACACACACACACACACACACCCACATATATATATATATATATATATATATATATATATATATATATACAAATATATATATATATATATATATATATAGATATAATGTACATAAATAGAAGAGAGAGATATTCAGAACAGTTCTCTTGTTTTACACTATGTTCTCCTTTAAATTTCATTTCTCACAATCTTCATAAAATATGATGAAGTTAAAAAATTCTTAGTAAAATACTTTGACTAAAATCATCGACAGCAGAGCAGCAATATGTTCCTAATTTAATGACTGAAACCAATAAAATTATAGAAAAAGAATGAATCGGTATCATTTAACTTCAACGTGAATTGATGCACCGAGTGTATATTTACTCTATACGGAACTCAAATATTTACTATATCTGTGTGTAATAATAGAAATCTAATTGTTTCGGTACAGTAAAATAATAATAGATAGAAAAGTGCATTGTGTATTTCGTACGAACTCGTGTATGTGCTGGTGAGCTGATGAGTTTGCGAATGTGTGTGTGTGTGTGTGTGTGTGTGTGTGTGTGTGTGTGTGTGTGTGTGTGTGTGTGTAAGTAAGAGTGAAAGAGTTGTGGATCATTATATCTTCCTTTCCTGTTCTATTTTTACCAATTTTCTTTTCTTCACTTGATGAAGGTTTAAATAAACACAGCGTTTTCTAATTCTAGACCTTAACATTATCTATTAGAAAATAATATAGATAAAATAAGACAGCAACAACTCTTTAATTTTCAATTGATTTTAATGTAGGCATCAATTAATTAGCTTGTAGCTGCCAATTAATTATCACGTAGTTATCAAATAATTATCATGCAATTACCAATTCTCTAGGTTATAATTTGGCAAGTCTCGTTAACCTATCGTGCAATTCAAACGCCATCTTTAAGTGGATTAATTTCAATGTTTGAGACTTATAAATAACGCTTGCAGCTGAACTCTGATACTGGCAGTAGAGGATATAAACTGTATCAGCTCACGTTAATACAAAAGCTATAATAACGTTTAAAGTGTATCAGTTGGATATTAATAAGAGTAGTTGAAATGAAATAGCAGATCTTTACCCAAGTATTAGGATAATGTTAAGCTTGCTACAATTAATTCTATAAAATTACTGTTGAACGTTAGAATGATTATATAAATTATGTTACATTTATATCAAATTGTTTTACATATAATCTGCTAAATGCTTCATTATCTACAGACTCGTAGGGTGTTTGCTGTAAAAGAGAGATATGAATTTTAATTTTTTGTATTTTTTCCTTTTTTCTTTTTACTTTTCGAGAACAGCAACATTCTTAATACGTTAAAAGATTTGTATTTTTTTAATTTATTGTTTCTTCGAAAATATATTCACCGATTATATCCGACATCAACACTCACGCAAACATACAATATATATATATATATATATATATATATATATATATATATATATATATACCACCACACCCAAACACATGCATTCCACAAGCATGGATATATATGCGCGTGTGTATGTGTGTGTGTGAGAGAGAGAGAGAGAGAGGGAGAGGGAGAGAGAGAGAGTGTGTGTTCGTCTACAAGACTAGACGCGTTTAGAAGTTTCTTATATTGATGTTTCTTAACACATTTCTCATATTTTGTTTGATCCAATGTGAATATATATATTTCATACAAACGATAACACATATAAGTCTAGTCAACACGACTACACTGCTCTATTAATCAAGGTTAAGGATTTTGAACTCTACCCTAAGTATTATATATATGTATATATAGATATGCTTGCAATCAGAAAAGGGAAAGATGCTGAAAGGATACTATGATCAAAGCCTAGGGAAAAGAAAAGCTTAAAAGATATAGTTAAGAAATCAATTCATAATGATCTGATATAATATATGGCAGAGATATTGACAAGTAATAAATTCAGCTGATAAAATATAAAAGAGATAGTATGATTAATAACACATATAATTCTAAAGCCACATTTATACAGAAAAGCACATATTCGTCTGCATTATATAGATATAAACATACATATGCCTCATATATATATATATATATATGAATATACATCTGTGTGTATGCGATTGGTTATATAAGCAGGTTGAAGAATTCCTAATATAAAAAGTAAAAACGTTAGCTGAAGCTGTTTTCCCGTCGCTGCGCAGATATTTTACTATGCATGATTCTTTGGCAGAACGACACTGGACAGCCAGTGTATGACTTATGAGATGAGCATATTTGAACACGCACGAGAACTTATACACTGATCTATCTATCTATCTACCTGTTTAACAATGGATGTTTCTACACACACACACACACACACACACACACACACACACACACACACACACACATATATATATATATATATATATATATATATATATATAGTATGTCAGATAATGCTAGAACAACCGCGGTATCAATATTTACAGATTAATGCTCAGATGAATGACAACTTCTTAAATTCCAATTCCTTCACCTAGTGCAGGTGACTCATGTGTAAAAAAGTCGGCTACATGAACTATACTTGTCGATTAGGTATGGGAGAAAAAAACCGATAAACACAAGAAGGTTTGATTGAATACAAATGAAACAAATTCATCATGACATGTTTCGAGCTACCCATCTCTTATAAAACAACTGTCTATTGCGTTGTAAAACCAAAATGTATTGAATCCGTAAGAGGAACTCATATCGCACTCATCACAATATTATGGCTAAAAGCGTATTTCACAGCAGTATTAAAAAAATATATGCGTTTAAAGTGAGCTATTATGAAGGGGCTGAATGGGAATGAGGTAAGGAAAACACCTAGCGGAAATGGGGGTAGCGAAAATGAATTACTTATATGAATACATCAGTTAGTGAGAAGCAGATAAAATTGTTTATAAGGGTAAGGAAATGACAACGAGTAAGTATGTCAATAACAAGAGGATGCATTACTTCCTTTTTTCTGTACAACATCTATCATATGAATTTTGGCAGACCACAATAGATGTTGCCATCAGGAAAACAAAGTGTCGGAAGATATCACACAAAACATTTTCCCGGACCCTGTAACATTTATACGAATCTGCTTCCAAGGATTAATACTTCTTTCTCTGCCCCGTAATGAACGAAATGTATATTTGCCTCCAGCGAGATTTGTACTCAGAGAGCAGACACTCATGAAAGTACCGTGAAATATTTAATTCTCCTCTCCATCGATTGTGCAGTATTTCAAACTTTCAATCGCAATTACAATTTTTGAAATATATATCTGTATTTATTATATATGTGTGTATTACATATAGTGGAGGAGCAATGGCCCAGTGGTTAGGGCAGCAGACTCGCGGTCATAGGATCGCGGTTTCAATTCCCAGACCGGGCGTTGTGAGTGTTTATTGAGCGAAGACACCTGAGGCTCCGGCAGAGGATGGTGGCGAACCCTGCTGTACTCTTTCACCACAACACTCTCTCACTCTTACTTCCTGTTTCTGTTGTGCTTGTAATTCACAGGGTCAGCCTTGTCACACTGTGTCACGCTGAATATCTCCGAGAACTACGTTAAGGGTACACGTGTCTGTGGAGTGCTCAGCCACTTGCATGTTAATTTCAGGAGAAGGCTGTTCCGTTGATCGGATCAACTGGAACACTCGACGGAGTGCCAGCAACAAACAATTACATATAGGTGCAGGAGTGGCTGTGTGGTAAGTCGCTTGCTTACCAACCACATGGTTCCGGATTCAGTCCCCGTGCGTCGCACCTTGGACAAGTCTCTTCTAATTTAACCTCAGCAGACGAAAGCCTTGTGAGTGGATTTGTGAATGGGCACAAGTATTTACTACTAGAATTCCTTACCAACCCCTCTAGGCTAGAAGAATACCGCTGGCACATACTATTCTCTTTAAATCCCTTTCATTTTGCTCCTGTCACCTTCTTGGCTATCTCTGTACACTATATTCTTAGACATAATATGCTTATATACCTTACTTTATCCTAAAGCAAATCTTTAACTTCCCCCTACCTCTATCTACCTCTCTTTCTATTTATTTACTTTCATTTTATCACTTAATAGCCACCTCTACTACCATTCTGTTATTGTAAGTTGACATGTTGGCGTCTGTTTTCTGAATGTTTACAATATCAGGACTTTTAACCCACATGGATCTACGCGTGATTGCACCTAAGCACTTATGGACTTATTTCTATAACTACGGAAAGTTGAAATGTGAACTTTTATGCTTCTGTTTTCTTCTCTTTCTTCAACTCCTTATTCCTTTTCTCCCGTCTTCTATGTCGTCATTTCATTTTCCCGACTTGTCTCCGATGACGGAATATCTCACACTCTGGTATATCCCAGAAACAGCTGTAAGACTTTGAATTTTTTCCAATAATGATAATGTATATGACTTCAGGTGTTTGCCTTGCCTTAACGTTTGTTGTCCTCTTTAACAATTTTATATATATATATATATATATATATATATATATATATATACATACACACACAGGGTGCGGTGAATAAACTGTCGCCTAAATTACGGAAAATCAAAAATTTTAACAGAAATATTTTCAAAAATTACATAAAAATATGTTGAAATACTAAAGAATAAATTTATTCAATTAAATCGCCTTTCGGTTCAACTACGGCCTCCAAACGACTTCAGAATTTCCTGAAACTCTTCTGGATAATCTCATTCTTGAAGCTAGTGAATGCTGCCATACTCCCTGGCTTCAGTTCATCTTTGGTGTGACAAGGAGTTTTGTTGGTCTCTCGCTCATCTGCGCGCCACTCATAATAATCAAGGCGTTTGCAGTCGGGGAGGTAGGTGACCGGATGTTACAAATTGTGTGACAGCCATGATTGAGTTCCCGAGCTTGTGTGGCATAGTGCAGATTCCTGTTGCTAGGCACGGGGGTTTTCCAGCAGCTACCCTCTTGATCCGAGGCAGTATTACCTCCTCCAGGCACTTCAGGTAGACCTCCATGTTGAGTCTGAGGCCGTTTTGGAAGATGAATTGATGAATAACTTCGTCATCACTCCAAACACTATGATGCTGAACGGATGTTTGATTTTTATCACTCTAGGTACATTTTCTCATATTGCACTGTCCTGAGACTGACACCCTAACACTCTGAAGTGTTTGTGTTGGAGCTTCCAGCGCGAAGCCCAAGCATTACAACATGTCGTTCCCAAATTTCTAGCAACTTGAATAGTGCCATGGTACTGTTTTTCTCACAGAGGGTACCCAAATGATCCCTCTATGCAGTGTAACCGACAAAATCGAAAACAAACAGTGCGCGAAAATAAATGTATAAAATGGCAACAATTTAACTATCGCACCTTATATATTTATACATATATATATATATTCTCGATTAAATTTTGCTAGTAAAAGCTAAACGAATCTTACATTAAAGTAGCAGACTAACTGACGCCTGTAAGTCTTAGCTTGACGTAAATCGAATATCCGTCGACTATAATAGCGTTTAACACTCAAAGTTGAAAGCAGAATGTGTGTGAATGTCTCTGTCGGGGTTGGTTGGTGATTACATATAGGTGTTTTGATTTTAAATTGATTTTTAATCGAAAAGATAAAGAGTTAATACGCACATAATTAGCGCCTCCACGACTGTCCCCTTATTTCTAATTAATAGACCTGTCACTGTGCATCACGAGATTATGTTCCCTGCTCCTATGTAGATGACTTTAATTGTTATTTTTATATTCAACACATCTAGAGGCAGAGATAACTTTAATAAATCTAGACTTTATATTTTATAGCATTTAATATAATTGTATACATCTATGCTGTTGGAATGGATGTCACTGGTCATCCTGAGTTATTTCCCTTAAGTAATTATCTTAAATTATACAAATTACTTAGGGCATTAATGTGTCTTGCTGTTTTTGCTCAAGTCTAATTTTGTTGATAACAGATGTGGGTGCACACCAATCGTGCTACTGACGCATATTGGGGCAGAATCACGTACCCATAGCTTTCCTCTTATCGCCAGACAATAATCCTCTCCTTTTACTGAGATGTCAGCTTTCAAGGACACTTGATTCTTTAGAGTATCTCGATTTTCAATTTTAAAGTGATTTCAGTTCTTGTTTGTTAATTAATGACACAAACCATACAAGCACAGATAATTTTAATATATAAAAATAATGTATATTGTTTGATATTTGATATACTTGTATATGTCGATCTTATATAATTTTAAATCTATTAACCGTCTGTTTCCTTCAAGAATGTTTACATCTTGGTATTTTCTTCCCGCCATTTGTAAAGAAGACGCAAGATAAGATTAGCAGGTATTACAAGAAGCTTATTAAGTTATTCTTTTTCTTGTTTCAGTCATTTGACTGTGGCCATGCTGGAGCACCGCCTTTAGTAGGGAACATTCCACTCGAAGCCTTCAATGGGATTCCCTATGTATGTATGTATGTATGTATGCGTATATGTGTGTATATATAAATATATATGTGTGTGTGTGTGTGTGTGTGTGAGGATCGATACATACACACCAATATATTACAAAAGATCGCAAACTTTTGAAGGAAAGAACTGACTAGAAACTGCTGTCATTCGAATGACATAACATATCATTTACAATGTTTTTTATAACCACTCAATATATAGAATATATTTTCGTATATTGAAACAAAATTATAGAAAGCATTACGAATTTTATGTTACATAGCGAGGTTAATGACCGAATAGTTATTAATAATTTGTGTAATAGTATACTGTGGTCCATTAGTAAATATAAATACAGAAGTATATAACCAATATTTGTTAATGCATTTAACACATTTTCTTCTCGCCTTGAAATTATTTCCTCTCGTACACACACACACACACACAAGCACCTATATTCTTTTATTTGTTCAGTCTTTTGACTGCGGTCATACTGGAGCACCGCTTTTAGCTGAACAAACCGACCCCAGTACTTATTCTATCAGTTTACGGGGATGTAAACGCACCAACGCCGATTACCAAGCGAATGAAAGGAGGGCAAATACAGACACACAAGCACACACAGACACAGATTCTTTCAGTTTCCGTCTACCAAATCCATTCATAAGGCTTTCGTCGGTCCGAGACTATAGAAGACACCTGCCCAAGTGGCACAGAGTGGGACTGAACTAGGAACAGCGTGGTTCGAAAGCAAACTTCTTATCGCACAGCCACGCCTGCTTCTATATACATGACACCAACCATACTCTTCGTTTGTTCAACTCTTTCTCCTCCCCTACTGGCCCCTCTAAACTGCTCTTCACTCTTGACATCAAGAGTCTATAAACGGTGATCCGCACCACGAAGGGCTGCGTGCACTCCAACATTTCATTGACCTTCGACCCAACCCCCAACCTGACACTTCCACACTCCATCGTCAAGCCGAAATTGTCCTCTCAATTAATTGCTACTCGTTCGCGGGTGATTTTTACCAGAAAGTTTCGAGAGTGGCCATGGGAATGAGACGGGCCCCAACTATGCGAACCTATTCGTTGGCTACGTTGAGGCCCAAATATTCTCAAGTTTCACTGGTCCCGTTTGACCTCACTCTCCCGCGAACATCTAGACTGTTTTCTCTCTTTTGTCAAATATTTCCATCCTGCCCTTCACAATTTCCGACACGTCAGTCGCCTTTCTCGACATTTCGGTGAGCATTCATCACTCCACCCTCACCACTCCCATCCACTACAAACACACAGACTCACACCCATACATCAACTTCCCCTCCTCCCACCCTAAACACACCAAGTCCTCCATCCCCTATTCCCAATTCCTCTATCTACGCAGGCTCTGCCGTGACAACCAGTATTCACACCACCATTGCCAGAGCACGTTCCGTCGACCGTGCGTTTGCTCTCTCCACCGTACCCGCCCCGCTGTTACTCGTCTCCCCTCACCTACTACCCCACCTCTCCAATGCACCATTCTCCGAGGTTTCCGGTGACTCCAGTCCGACACCTCCACTTCACACAGCTTCCCACAGCTCCTTCAACCGAGCCCAAAACATACGAGACCTTTTGGTCCACAGCTTCTTCCCTAACCCAATCTCCCAACTCGGCTCGTTTCCCTGCTCCCGCCCACGCTGCTGAACTTGCCCTTACCTCTCCAACACCACCCTCCTCACAGGCACCCATCATCGAACCTATCATATCACTGACTCCTTCACTTCTAGCAACGTCATCTACAGCATCTCCTGCTCTCTGTCCTTCTCTATACATCGGTCAGACGGGATGCCGCTTGGCTGTCCGGTTAACAGAACACCTCCGAGACATCCGACTCGGCAATGACACCCCAGTCTCGCGCCACTTTCGCTCTACCGGTCACTCTTTAGAGCACCTATCTGTGTTCGGATTGTCCTTGCACAGAATAGGCTTGTCCCATAGTTTTGAATTGCAAAAAATGGCCAAAGTCGGTCCGGAGTCCGATGGTTTGAACAAAGAAATTTTCAAAACTTTTTCTGATAAAAAGATGTTCCCTGCCCACATCATTTCGAAGGCTTTGATTTAAGGAAAAGGCTGAAATCCCTGTCAAAACGGAGTAGTTCCAACTTATGTGGTCTTCCTGATCCGAAACTTCGTTTTTCAAAGATTCCCTCCCTACACTCTCGAAGAATTTTCACCACAAATTTCTTTATAATCGTAATCTATGTCGTTTGAAAGGTATTTGTATAAAATTTCATTAAAAGATATCCATTTTACAGAAAATTTCGAGGGAAAAATATCGGATCATGTGAATTTTCCGAAACTCTTCGTAGCCCCTCGAAAAGATTCTTTCCCATAAATCCCTACATATTCTGAAGCCACAGCATCTTAGCGGTACTTATTGAAACTTTCGTCGAAACGTATCCTTTTTTTCTGAAAGTTAAGAGGTAACAAAGTCGGTAGGGGAGGGTATCCATCTGTAGTTATGCCAGTTTTGTTTGTGCTTAACTGAATCATCATAAAATTAACTTTCATTTCAATGTTGAAACCAGCTTCAATGTTTTATAACCTGAACCATCAGTTATCCAACGTGTCAGTGGTGGTCTAGTATCAAATAATCGCACACTTGCAGAGTTTTATGTAGCTAATACCTCTCTCAGATAGAGACACGATTATTATACGGAAACACACACAAAGAAACAAAAACACACTCGCGCGCGCATATATATATATATAATAACCATGTAGGGTCACCAATCATATATTCATGATTTTAGCTTACTGGAATATTTTACAAGGACATCTTGGACAAAATAAAATCTATTTGCCGTAGCCACTTTCCCGACCTCCATTGTAGGACAGCTTCCTGCAGATGGTATGTATTTGAGCGTTTTCACAATTAGAGCTCGAAATGAATATTCATAGACCTAAAGATTTTTAAATGGAGAATTTTAATTATCGTAACACTAATCAATGTTTAAAACGCTCTTTGCTGAATCTGAAGTTATCCTGAATACAAAATTAGAATTAATTATGTAGGCACCCATTATATAATTAATAACTATTGTATTTATGCATATCTGAAACGTTTTTATTATAAACGAAGTGGTGAGCTGGCAGAACATTTAGCACAGCGGGCAAAATGCTTACTAGCATTTCAGTATTTACGTTCTCAGCTAAAATTCCGCTAGGGTCGACTTTGCCTTTCATAATTACGGGAGGATAAAATAAGTACCAGTTCTGTACTGGAGCCGACGTAATCGACTTAGCCACGAACCCTGCTGGCCTTCTAGCAGAATTTGAAAAAGATATACTTTATTAATAATGTTTTGGAGATCCGCATTGTTTCTTCCCGTGATGTGGAAAATTGCTCATGGCAATTGTCAAGAGGATATTTTCTGCAGGGTGGGACGTGGTTGTTCAGACCTTGGCAATTGTACTGATTCTCCTGTGTTCAATCTATCTTACAGAAGGAACTGAAGTTGGCCAACAGAATGGTTTCTGGACGAAAGATTTCTGTACAGGTACATTCGCAATATGGCGATCAAAGACCGATTAAGAGAGATAATCAGTTTTCAGTTATTACATATTTTATGTTTTACCTGTTTCAGTCATTGGATTGAGGTCATACAATGCCTTCAACAGTTTAGTGAAACAAATTGACATTTTTGTTTTGAATCTGTAATTTATATTCTTGTGTTTTGATGAAATGCTAAGTTACTAGAACGAAAACAAATGAAGACCGGCTTTCAAGCGATGGAAGAAAAACACAAACACAAAGATACACATAAATATATACAAATATATATATATATATGACGGAATTCCACATAGTTTCTGTCTACCAACATCACTCACAAATCATTGATCGGCCAGGATCCGTGGTAGAAGACAGAGTTGGCAGCGCAGAGACCAAACTGGAAACCACGTAGTTACAAAACTAACTTCTTAACCTCAGGCTTGTTGGGAACGAAAAAGAAAATTTCGACGCATTCAGATTACATAAGCCACGGGAAACCAGAAGCAAAATACAGCAAACTAAATTTGATTCTAAAATATACTCAACAAAACAAAATTTTGAAGGCTGGATATAATGCCTAGTAGAAACGATATTAACTTAAAACAAATGTCTAAATGAACGTGTATGTTTCTCTAATATCAGACCTAAACAGCAAAGAATATCTTCTCTTTTAGCAATACAAACAGTAATAAGACGTATTGGTGACGCTGGTTAGAAATATTTACAAAACGGCCGGGGAAAGTCTCTAAGATGACTTGTTTCTGAAGTATGTACAACTACGAGAGGTGTTAATTAGTTGGAATTAGTTGTTAATTAGTTAATTAGTGTTAATTATTTGGAAATGCTTTTGCCAAAAGAAATTCTTCGAGTATTTGGTAGAAAACAACACCATCATTTGGTATATAAAACATATACACAACAGGCACGTAGACTTATATGATTGAAGGAAAAACTACGGTACAAAAGTATGGTTCCTTGATCTGATAGTAGTCAGGTGTGTTGTAACACCTGAACAGTCAGGCATATCTCGGTATGTATAAATAAAATAATTGCATGAAGGTGTGTATATGTGTTTATTTATGATTATGTGTTGCAAGATTCCTGATGTAAAACAGATATTGTTGTATTTCGAGATGGTCAACTTTTTTTTTTTACCAAATAAACACACGCACTATATATTTGGTCTTCACTCGTTTATTACTGTTCTTAAGTGGAGCAAGAGTACACACGAAGACGGAAATGTCACTGAAGAGATCACGGACGTGCGACGAAAGATTTCTGGACAATGAGTTAGAATAAGAAAAGTAATAAAAGAGTGAAGAACAAATATACAGTCCGTGTGTTTATTTGGTAAAAAACAATAACCATCCCGAAATACAACAATATATATATATATGTACCACTCTTCTGAATTTATATATATATATATATATATATATATACGTATATTGTTACATAAATTCATTTTATGTAATTATTGCTATATTTTCTATTTGTGTTATCTATGTGTGTATACGTATGTATGTATTTATATCTGTATGTCTATTTATATATGTATGTATATATATATATATGTGTGTGTGTGTGTGCACGCACCCAGGCACAGACAAACAAACTTACTACACATACACCTACCAAATATAATTCTAGATATTTATAAAATATTGAGAGCGCCACAAAACCGCTCTGTACACATTATGTTAATGAGGGATCTGTGTGGCCTGAGTAATCCTCAGCCAGTATTAAGAAATAAACATATTCAAGATTACATTCTATAGAAGCTGTAGTAGTTTATAGCGTTCGTTTTTAAGAATCGTGAAAATAATATGAACGCACAATGACAAATAGTCTTGCTTTATGTTTGTCGATCTCAACGATTAGTTTATTAATATTGAAAGTATGTCTGGCTCATGATTTGTTATAGCAGCAAAACCATTTTCTTTGAATCCGCATTTATTACTAATCGATTATTAATGTGAAGTTTCCAAATATTTAGACACCGTCCACCGAAAATTACAGTAGAATTGGCTTCTTACGAAACCTAATTGCATTCGAAATGAATGATTCCATTGTAGGTTTGGCAAATCAATGCCACTAAATCGTACCTAAAAGCTGTTATGTCCAGTAATGTAGCATTTTGATTTAGTTATTATTTTCCTTTGAACTCCAATAATATACAAATATATATATATATATATATATATATATATACATACATACATATATATGTATGTGTATACATATATTCGCACACAGGCATATATATATATATATATATATATATATGCATGTATATATGTAGAGAAATAGATACATATGTATGTAAATATAAACATATATACATTTACGTGTATATTATAAATATATATTTGCTTATATGTGTGTATATATCCTTTAAACGTTAAGATATATATGGTTGTGTGTGTGTGAGTTTGTAAGTGTAGGTTTCGTTTGATATTTAAACCCAGCCGGGTTTTCGATTCTCTGCTCTTTGTGAGTTTTTGTTCGCATTGTATTTTGCAAGAACTAAATAATAATAATAACATCAACAATACTACTAATAAAAATCATAATAATAATAATAATGATAATGATAATAATAATAAGTAGGAATAAATCTATTAAGAGTTTAATATATTTATTTATGGATTCTTGCAGTGTAGAAAATACAAGCAATTATTGCACTCTTACTTTGATAATTGTAAAGATAGTGAAGTATATTAAAAGTGTTAGATACATATCTAGAGAGACATAATAGTAGAGTTAAATATTTGATGATATTGATCAGATAGGGTTTTGACATATGTACAAAATCTAAACTTGCTTGAGTCAATATATCCTAAAGACTACTATATCCTGGCAAAGAACACTGCTTACCAGTCGATAAATTTTTTAAATAATTCTCACTGCCAGACATAAACGCAATCGAAAAAATAAATATAAAGAAGACATGGAAGGTGCCATTATATGGTCACTCGACCCACTAGAAATATTGATTTTGAATATAGGTATAGGACTGGAAGATAGCATAGGACTTGAAATCCTCTACATTTTATCGATTACAACTGGAGGACAAGCAAAGTTACCTCTTGTCAGGTTTGAGCTCAGCTAGTGTAGGATCGTAAATATAGTAGAATACATTTTAGCGTCTTTCTACTGATTCGAACAATCTGCTAGAAATATTGCTTTCCAATTTTGGCACAAGGACAGCAAGCTCGGAGAAAGGTATTATTTGATTACATTGACCAATGTGTTCAGTGTTTAACTTTTTATATCGACCCCGAGATGATGAAAGACATGTTCGATCTCGGCGGAATTTGAACTCAGAATGTAAAATCGGACGAAATGCCGCTAAGCATTTGGCGTGCCAACGATTCAGTCAGCTCTCCGCCCTCGAACCTAACGATTCAGCCATCTTTCTGCCCTCGACCCGCAAGAAATATTATTAAGTCAAAATGTGTCCTATCTTTTTAACTTTTGACAAATTCACTGAAATTATATCCTTTGGTACCTTATCTTCCAAAAAACGGGACGGCCATAGTTGGAAAAACTTTAAATATAATTCTGATTATAATAGTTGAATTGGGACCGAATAATAACAAAGACAAAATAATCAGAATTATCAAAGTGTGTCCTTATGACACTAGATTAGAACATAATTCTGCTTTGATTTTACATGTTTCCATATTTAATTTATCATTTCATCAGCCATATGGAAATATTTCATTTTTTGTTTGCATTGACGTTAAAGATTTCATATATTACATTGCTTTAGGCATCTACGTAGTTACATTATATACTATATTTCATCTATAGATTGTTATACGAGTCTCCCCTTGTAGCATAAGCAACAAAACAAAGAAAATTTCGAAATTATAAAGACACCTCGGTTAATACCTCTGCGATTGTATTATTAAAATCGTCATGGGCGTCACGCAATGCCTATAACCGCCTTAAGATCTCCCAAACAGATGTGAAATTTAATTTACATTTGGGAATTCATCGCTGAAGAGTGTTGGCTGTTGGAGAAATGAGAAATGAAGCTAGCATTTACGATGATACCTGTCAATAAATCCTCTTTGACTGAGCATCTCTATGGACACTAGAGATAGTGGAGTCCTGACAATCCTTCTTTTTAGCAATATATAGATATTTAAAAAATGTATAACCCTTAATCTGCAGACTTCAAAGAGAATTTCTTGTGTATAATATTTTAGAAGTTTATATCTAGCTTTAACAGTTTAAGTTGTTCTAATGAAATTGTTTTATAGACATCCGGGTCAAATGTAAAAATTCATTATATTTTAGTTTTAGATTTACATCAATTAAAAAACAGACTACATTCATTTATTTCCATTTTTATTTCATTTTACTTCTACTAATCATCGAAGAGCCAAACAATTGTGTGATGGGCTGTAGTAATCGTGTAAATCATGAAATATTATTCAGAACATTCAAGAGAAGTCTAGAACGATAA
Organism: Octopus bimaculoides; assembly: GCF_046866305.1. Taxonomy (NCBI): domain Eukaryota; kingdom Metazoa; phylum Mollusca; class Cephalopoda; order Octopoda; family Octopodidae; genus Octopus; species Octopus bimaculoides. The sequence goes on along the minus strand of NC_142936.1, from coordinate 95,610,306 downwards.
GAGACATATTAAATGACGAAATGTAATAGCTTAAGTGGGAGTGTACAAGGGTCACTGAGCTCTTGTGAGCGGAAGCCTTTGTAATAATGTGAGAAGACACAATGCAGATTTATAGTTAATTATGTAGGAATTTATTAATGAAATATAACAGCCAACGGGTGGCAGTGAAATGAATTAATCAAACTATATGAGTGAAATAAAGTAAATCATGCAATATTTGATAATGTCAAAAGCTGAATATTTCATTGATATAAAATACATTACTACAGGACATGTTTTATCACCTCCTTTAAAACAGGGTCCATAAGGTTAGAAATATTATCAGCGAAATTATTGATTGCAAATTTTTAATTTCAAAACTAAAAGTTTGTATTATAATGCAATAACAATGGGAAAAAGAAATAAAATTCTGGAATTATTATTATTCACACAAAGGAGAAAGAAAACAAAAATACATTTACAGATTAATATAGCTTTAGCATTATCTTGTAGAAGTTATTCTAACCTCCTTTTTATCTTAACTATAATGATTGCCCGTGACGTTATGTACGGAACATAAGACAATTGAAGTGTAAATACAGCAAGATTTATTTCATTTCGTGTTACATAATTACAATGAGAAAACAATTAATAAAATGCATGACAGATTTGTAATCACCAACAGCGAAGACTCACATCTAACAAATATATTTTATGTCTCGTATTAACCATTTATGGCCCATGATATTATAAAGGTATATGAACAAAACACCCACAAGCTACTCCGCCATGTTTTGGCATTAATTTTAAAGGAATATTTGTAACGTAGTCGAGGGTTCATAAATTTATGGAGAAGTAAAACCAGCTGATTATAGTCCATTCTACTATTTGAATAATAGTTTAGTTTGTAGAACTTCGCCCCGAAGTGTATAAGCCTAAGCTGACCTCGGGAGTATTTTCAGTCACAAGATAGAGAGCCGGAATAAATAGCATAATGTATGTTTGTTCGATGTGTATACGATATCTGATAACTTACCTCACATTAAATGTAAAGAAATACTGAAAGAGTAAAGCGATACTTCCGCTGATCCTGATGGTGGTAATGGTGATGATGATGATGATGATGATCATCATCATCATGACTGCGAGGACTACGATAACGACGACGGTGATGATTATAATGTTGGAGACAGCCGCGATGATGATGATGATGATGATGATGATATGAAAGCAGAATAACTACAATTCTGAGAAACTGAGTAATGCAGGTGAATGTTTATCAAGAGCAGCTGTAAGTTATCTTAACAAAATAACTATTACGTTTTTTGATACATTTCTCTTTATCTAATTCTCGAAAGCAGAATTCCAAACGGATCAAACCCCAGTGAATCTAACAAATCTATAAATCTCTTCTGATACATATATGTAGAATCGAAGTGAAGTATTTGCAAAAATCCATATATATCTCTAAAAACATAACGGGGTTTTGTTTTGTTTTTTTTTCAAATATATACGGAGGCTTAAGAGTGAGTTTTAGCAACACAATTGCTGTTGAACGTGATAGAACGAAATAGACAGATTGTTTTTTTTATATATACATAGACTGACTAGTGCTGTTAATACTATTTTGTTGAAGTATCTACTGAAGATATATGCAGAGAGCAAACTTCTATTAAGAGTCCTGATTAAATATAGTCGATGTGCAAGAGAAAAAAGTATAACAGAAAAACTATATAATGAGAAATAGATATAATGAATACCTTTATTAGTAATATTTTCCTGTGAACAAATATTCCATTAAGATACAAGATGCTTTCACATTAATAAGTCACATAAAGCATTTTCACGCGTCGGAATATAAATAATGATATCAAATATTTATGAAAATATCTAGTTATAATAATATTCTATTACAAACCTTATATTAACGCATTATCACAGGAAGGAATTTTGTTTCAATATAGTTAGAACTTACATCAAATAGTATTTTAATCTTTGATAACGTTAGTTGTGGATGTTATTAATTTGAATCGTATCGACGTATATTCGACTGCAATCCATTGGCCAATTCTCCCTTAATTCTTTGATACGCTATGTCTAACTTGTCATTGCGAGTTGCAAAATGTTGAGTTTTGAGGAAGTTTTGATTGTTATTCCTAGCAGTTGATAAACCATTCCCTCGTTATTTCAGTTTGTCTTGTTTTGCTTTGTTTTTATTGCAGGCAGCAGGCAAGTGTTGTCTGGTAATTGTCCTGGATTTTCACGTTCTGTGTGCTTAGAGATGATAGGAATGAAACCTGAACATATTCATAAAAAAGCCATCATGTTTGGCTGTCTAAAGAGGTTCCTCTAAGTTCTTGAAAATTGGAAAGAGAATGTCACCTTAGTTCACTGACTGAAAGTGAACAACTAGTACATTGGTGGCACCTCATGTAACAATCTGAGCATGTTACATATGGAAATAATGCCAATAAAATTAACAAAATGCCAGTAAGCCACTGGTAAGCAGATGTGTCTTATAGTACTTGGTTATGGATTATCATTTTAGTTTTTCTGTCATTGCTCTGATGCAATCCTAGGAAAACTTTGTCAGTGGTTTTACACAAACAGATCGCTCCAAGTTCTTATTTCATGCTGGTAATAGATTTAACAATTCGTTAAATTACGATTTGGGGTACAAATGCCAAAATGTTAATAAATTGCAGTTCGATATTAAATGATATTTTGTAACACGATTCTGAAAGGGAAAACCTGGGGTCCCTTCATTTATGATGGCTGCCGTGACAAAGGGTTTTCTATGCAATTCAATTAGGAACAAAAACCTTTCAGATATTAGTATAAAGATATCTCCAGTCATACCACCCACCACGTCCATATGTCAGTAGTAAATATTAATCATTTCTTGATTTACCTCAGTACAAAATCATTCATTACACTGAGTAGAAGCATTTTCAGTCATTCTGATACTAATTTCTGAATTCTAACAGTAATTTCGAGTCGGCAGTATTCAAAGGGACGCTGTTGTTATGTAACTGTTTCATGACATTCTCTAAATCGTCTTTGCTCAGCGACAAAAGTTATAGCATGCTGTTACTTCAATGATGTTAACGTATACCCAATGCATGAGAACGTTACACGTGTCATATTATACAAAGACGTAGGTGCTATTTATTATGGCTTTTGTTTATGCCCAGGGACAGAGGAATCAACTTTCAATATATAATGCACATTTAAATACATAAAGTATCTACTTCTTTCGTTTTCGAAGACATTGCTAAAGAAAGTGATAGAGATTTGTGATTTCTAACTGGTGGAACGAACGGCGACTTCTTCGTTAGCTTTTTAGTGACAACTTAATCACGTTAGTAAAGTTAGAATATAGAAAACATCAGCGAACAATAGATTACATAATGGAGGTGCTACAATAGAGATTACAGAATGTCCGTTAAAAGAACCACAGAAAGATAGATTTTAACATGAAAATTATGTATCACTAGATGAAACTAGAGCATTGTTGTTGATTTGTAGTTCGTGATGTTGGTGCTCACACCATTCTTGTCGATATGATTTAGTTTCAAGTAGGCCATGAGCGAGGAATATGTAATTAAATGAATTTCATTTTTTTTCAGAAATAGGACTACAGAGTGAATTGATTAATGTAATTGTTTTGAGTCACTAAGTGTTGCGGCAGATTTGGCTGCTAAGTCATGCAGGTCGTGAACCATGGTGACGTTACTTGTTTACTTGTAGAGAGTGGGGAGAAGGTAGATTTTAAGCGCTGTATTTAAAGATATAAAAAGTGTCCTTGGAAAGAAAGATGGGAATCACTTGAACATTTCACCAATCTGTGTATCTGATAAGGTGGTAGTAAATGTTGAGAGAAGATATTGTGAAATATGTTTTTGTGTTTTGACAGCATGAACTTGTAATCATTAACCAGCAACCACAATACTTCTTTTTAAATCCCATTCTTCCCACAAAATAGAAGACAGAATGACGATTCTGTAGAGCTAAAAGATACATTGTTTGATTTAGTAAAAGGAAGCCTTACCTTGTAACGAGTGCAGGTGGAAATGAGTTATTGAATGAAGAAACCTGGAAATTCGTGTTCCTTGGTGGAAAATTCAACAGATTAAGAAGAAAAGGTTGTTGATTAAGAGAAAGCTGATATGGCAGCTTCTCTAATATTTAGAAATAATAAACAGAAACGCAAGCTGTTTGGTAAAGTGGAGTAAAGCGAAATAAACAAGGAGCAATGCGAAATAAAGTGGAGTAAAGCGTCAACGAACAAGGAGCAATGCGAAATAAAATGGAGTAAAGCGTAAACGAACAAGGAGCAATGCGAAATAAACTGGAGTAAAGTGCGGAGGGGCAATTTTGTCGCCTTTCCCATGCGCGAAATTTTATGAAAAACCAGCACAATAAAGATTATTTTTTTTATAAGTAATGTGGCTGGATTTGTTTTTCGAAAATTTTAATCTGAAGCACAGAAAAAAAATAATTTCATATTTTTTGTGCATCAAAAAGCCAAAGCTGTTAGACGCTGGCGTACAGCGATCGATATATACGCAGTGAACGTTTTCTCCATTTGTGTGCAATAAGGCTTAGGGCAAGCGAGTGTAACATCGAAATAACTTCAAAAGAATGCATGTGGGAATGCCGTTATAATGAATGCTCATTTAAATGTATTTTGCATGGAGTTGATGTACTTTTTAACAGGAGAGGAGTGCCTGCAGGCTGGTTCTTCTCGAGTTTATGCATTTTCAGGCTTCAATGCGTTTCAAATAAGTACTGACAATTGAAGGTGATTGCAAAGACAAAGAACTACCTGTTTTTTTTTTTAACAATTTTAACAGTGAGAACATTGGACACAATATGTTATTGACATTAATAGTTTGTACCTCAGCTAATTACTGTTGAGAACTGCATAATCCATGTGTCATGTTAGAGATCTAAAAGGCATTTTCGAATTTCATTATTTTCTTTAATCCAGGCAACGCTGGATATTTCTGCTAGTTAATGTATATAACCAGATATTAAGTTGACGGAAACGTTGATCGTCGAACATAATTCCGAGTGTTATTTATTTCTCCGTTTTACGTTAAATTTATGCACCATCGTGGCCAGCTTTGCCTTTCATCCTTTCGAAGTATAAAAATTAAAGTACCAGTGAAGTACTGGGTCGTTTTATTCCTCTAATCTCCCACTTTAGTAGTTACAACATTAATGATTTTTGTATTCACGGGAGTGAAATTGAACATACAGTCACAGTCTTAAGCACGTTTAAAGTATTGTACCACACATATTAAATTAACAATAGAAGCACAGATCTAGTGATGTTTTCCTGTAACACATTCAGTCGAAATGAATGCTATTTTGTTTTCCTTCAGTTTCATGTGAATACTAAGTTATACTTCATGAAACTTAACATGAAGAATATATTACTAGCCTTCGGCAAACAACTACCCTGCACCAGCAATTGTTAATGGCAATATTCATAGAAATATATTTAAGACAGAAATAAAGAAAAATAGAAATACAGGCAGCATGTATAAACTGAACAAAACATTAAGAATGGAATTGCGAACTATTTAAGGAACAATGGTTCCAAGTCACGATTCAGAGAATTGTGTTTTGTTTTGCTTCTATTCAGTGATAGAATCTGCATATCGGGCAATAGAGAAAAAAAAATAGGGAAGATATGATTCATATGTCATAAAAAAACTAAAAAAAGACATTTAACAGATCTAGTTCCATTCATTCATGTAGATTTTAGAACGACACATTTATTCTTCAAATAGCAAAATATACATTTGATGTCAATTTCCATACATATCTCAATTTATATTTTGCTATAGTTAGGAATGAGCATAAAACTATTCCTTATACCAACTCATTCCCGACGTGAATTCATTTAGTTGCAAATTTATCATGTGCATGACTATACTTATCTATTTTGCAGAAATAGTGGAGAATATACGCCATTGTTATTTTTAACTTAAATGTATTGTTTCTATCTGAAAACGTTATATAGAAATGATATCCTATCGATAATAGAGATATATGATATCTATGTAAATATTCATATATACGTGTATATACCTATATATGTATCTATATATACATACATATGTATATATATACATATATATGTATTTATATACATATGTATATATATACATATATATGTATTTATATACATATGTATATATATACATATATATGTATTTATATACATATGTATATATATACATATATATGTATTTATATACATATACATATATATGTATTTATATACATATACATATATATGTATTTATGTACATATGTATATATATACATATATATGTATTTATATACATATACATATATATGTATTTATATACATATACATATATATGTATTTATATACATATGTATATATATACATATATATGTATTTATATACATATGTATATATATACATATATATGTATTTATATACATATGTATATATATACATATATATGTATTTATATACATATGTATATATATACATATATATGTATTTATATACATATGTATATATATACATATATATGTATTTATATACATATGTATATATATACATATATATGTATTTATATACGTATGTATATATATACATATATATGTATTTATATACATTTGTATATATATACATATATACGTATTTATATACATATGTATATATATACATATATATGTATTTATATATATATGTATATATATACATATATATGTATTTATATACATATGTATATATATACATATATATGTATTTATATA
>NC_142936.1:95590131-95600131 GCF_046866305.1 Octopus bimaculoides | reverse complement strand
TAGGAAGACGCAATTAGAACAATAAAGGTACTTCATGAAAGGTACGCCGTGTTTCCGCTGATTACATCAGTCTACAATCATGCGCTTTGATGACTCACACCCAATAGTAGAGTATACAATCAGTATGTCCCGTAGAAAACAGTCAACCTAAGTTCGAGACATGAACTTTCAATAAAGTTTGTATGTGTTATTGAATTCTAGTGTAGGGAATCATCGACTATGAGAAAAGCTTGTTGAATGTTGACTGTTAAATTGTAGTTGAAATGACGTCGAAAGAGATAGAGGGTAATTTTTGATAATATGCTTTTTTTACCCAATTATCTACGTTTTCTACAAAGTTTAAACTGACCTCAGAAGTTCATGGTTATGTTTATGTTATTTTCCTACATGTATTATCCGCAGTCCGAACGCATCCTCTTTCGTTTGTGTAATTTTACATAGGTCTTCAAATAATTCGATCAAAGAGCTGAAAGGCTTTCTATTTAAACATTCTGTCTAGACATCATCTTTCCCTTTCCTTTTTCTCTTCACTTTTGCCTTTTTCTGTACATCCTGTCCACTCATTTATACCTCGGCAGCTTCTTGCTTTTGTCGTCGCCAAGTTCAACAATATCTTCAATAAAGCGTGGAAATTGCGCTGTTTTCGGGTCTGTAACTGTTGATGGATGAGCATTTTCACGTTCATTGACTGTTTCTTTTTGGTTTCCGTATGCTCCTTTGCCGTCCTGCTGTGCTATATTTTATTTGTACAAGCATGTGTGTGTGTGTGTGTACGGGTGGTATATGTGCGTGTGTCTGTACATATAGGTATGTTTATATAGATGTGTGTGCGTGTGTGTGTGTGCATGAGAGTCGTGTTAATTTATTCATAACGTGTAAATGATGAAGTGTAAACTCATTATCCCTCTTACAAAGGCGTCGAGCTGACACAACCATTAGTACGCCAAGAAAGATGCGTAGCGGCATTTCGTCCGTCTTTCGTTCTGAGTTCAAATTCTACGGAGATCGACTTTGCCTTTCATCCTTTCGGGGTTGATAAAAAAAAGTACTTGTTGAGCACTGGTGTCATTGTAATCGACTTACACTCTCTCGCGGACTTGGTGGCTTTGTACCAAAATTTGAAATTGTTATTCCTCTCTCAATATGGGTAGCGCAGATTGATGTTTTCTTGAAGGTTTGTTTTCCATCTAGGTTGCTTCAATTTAGTAGTTCATTACCAGGAATACTACAGATGCTTTGAAAATGTTAAATGCTAATAACTTTTTAATTATGGATTTATAGGGAAAATGAATTTTATTTTCATAATTAGTGTACAAAACTTAATCCATTTACCAAATTTAAAAACAACTGGAACAAAACTGTAAGCAGTGATGAAAACCAAAGATCCGTAAACACTTAACAGGTTATAACCGATCACCATCGAAATCACATATTATCTCGTTATCTCTCGTGTCATATGAGAACTGGGTAAAATTTATTGGCTATATTTGATGTTGTATGAGATTGTACGTGTAATTGTACAGGGGAAGTAAGTGGGTTTTTTTCTCAAAACATCCATCCCACTATCTTTACACACACATAGACACTCACATACGCACATGCACACACACATCTATGTATATATCAGTATTTCACAATATTGACCAGTCCATTAAATGTATTTCACAGCTGGTCACAATACGCTTCCTCAGGTTATTGTGGCCTTCTGACGATGCCACTCAGCTGAGCAGGAGAACAGGCTAAGGTCTCTCGGCTTCAACGGAACTCCAGTCAGTCTCAGAATTACCAATTTCCAGCTGAAGGCAGAGGAATAATGTGAAATGAAGTGTTTTGCCGAGAATACATCGCACTGACGATCCAGGAACCGAAACCACGATTTCGCGATCGTGAATGCAACTAAACATTTGGACACGCGCCTCCCCCCTACACACAGACTTACACGCATACACGCTCACACATACATGTATATGAGAGAGAGAGAGAGAGAGTAGTGAGAGGTGCCAATATAATATACTTAACACCTCTTCCAACTTGCATTTCTCCCTGGAAACATTCTTAACGACTCATATTTTGCCGATTCCTTTAAATCCGCCCCACCCTGCTGTCATTCATTCTAACAGTCGTGTCAGTTTTGTTTTTATTTACTTATTCATTTATCTCTCTCTACCCTTATTCGCTACTAATCCCCAAATCCCTCATCTGCTATTTCTCTGCTGAATATTTCCTGTCGAATTCTTCCATTGTATTCTTTGACAATTCTAATCCCCATCCTGCTTCATTCACTCCAATTCATTTCCCCTCCCTCACCCTACCCTCTCCTTACCACATCATCCTTCCTTTCCACTTTCCTATTTATCTTTTTCATATTGTTCCTGTTTTATTCTTTTCACTCCTTTCTTTCCTTTTGGGTCGTCTTCCTTTCCTCTCGTTTATTTTCACTCTTTTTTCTATATATTGTTTTTTTCCCCATTTCTGTACAGTATCTCCATCACAACACCCTATAGCACTAAAACTATATATAGATGTGCAAATTCTATCCATTTTCAGTTATATCTTGCCAGGAAATCCTGTGCACCTACAGGTGAAACTTGGAGAATGTAAGAAACAAGAGACTAATTCGATGAAAATAATGCACGTAACACACACACACACACACACACACACATAAGTATATATTTTAGAGAGAGGGCGGGCAATGAGCTGTCAGAATCGTTAGCACGCCGGACGAAATGCCTAGCGGTATTTCGTCTGCCGTGTCGTTCTGAGTTCAAATTTCGCCGAAGTCAATTTTGTCTTTCATTCTTTCGGGGTCGACTAAATAAGTACCAGTTACACACTTGGGTCGATGTAATCTACTTAATCCGTTTGTCTTTGTTTGTCCTCTCTACGTTTAGCCCCCCTGGGGGCAATAAAGAAATATGTATATGAGAGAGGAGTAAATGTAAGGAAAAGCAAGTTAAGAAATCGATATTCATTAAATATTAAATACGTTTAATAAACCAAGTGATGATGTCTCCAGTGCAATTCCTATGTTGGAGCTCAACGTTGGTTCTAAAGAGGGATAGAATACGGTCAATGATGCATTTATTCATTCGACCTAGGTTGGATTTGATGGGACAGGCGAGTCTAATGGAAGGCTTAGCGTAGAAGTTAGGCTTGTGGTCCTTCAGGGTGAAGTAGTTGGGGTTAGGTGTATATGGCTCAATTTAATTATGTAAATTTAGATCAGCGATGAGTTTACAATGGATATTATTAATCTCCTTAAGAGCATATCTATGTGAATGTTTATAATTTGTGTTTAGTTCCTTTGATATGAGATTAGTATATATTTCTAAGCTGAAGGGAGTAAAGATTGCCAGATTTGTCAGAATAGACGTGCAGGTGAGCTGAAAAGTATAGAAGCACATCTTCCCTGGGTGGGCATGAACTACCAAACTTTCAACTGTGGATATATTGTATTTTACGTCATGTCAATTTTCTTAAGTTTTAATTGTGTCTGCTATCATCACTTCGTCTTATTAAATATCTTCGAAAGACGTATAGACGTTTTCCTTATATAATGTTAATATGTGTATAAAGTATATTTTTTTTCTGTGAAAAACATTTATATATACCTGTAATAAATATGTGTACACCTGTATGTTTGTGTTTGCGAGTGTGTCGAGATGCATGTGTGCCTCTGTAGGCAGTTGTGGGTTAATGAATGGCAAATTCGTTTTGCCCATTGCCTGGCATCTCGAGCACTTATATTCCCCATAGTCTCTTACAACAAAATTGTTGTGAATGAAATTGAATAAACAGAACCTAAAAAGATTGATGAACTTTGCCGCTAATTCCGTCGTCCACTGGAGTCACACTTCATCTACACCGTTTCTTGTTAGAGAGCTGGCAATGGTTATGTGTCTCTTTGAAAACTCAACTAACTTAAACATTAATTCAATCATATTTTTTCCATTTGATCGAAGAACTGGTCGCGCACTCGAATTCGAAATCGATGTGCAACGCCATTAAACGAATATATACACGCCTGCACAACCAAACTCACATACACCTATGCGACAGCGATTCGCAGTGACAATAAAGCATGTTAATGCATATTATTAATCAGTTCTATATCCATATTCTTATTTAAGATAGAGTGTGTAGTTTACAGGGTCGTCAACGATAATATTTAATAGGAATAACTAATAGCTATATATAATATGTACTTGTATTAACTACATGATCGTAAAACGCTATTAGCATGTTCGTATTTATCACAGGACAAAATTGGAAAGCTAATAGAAATAATAGAATACGTAGTTTATATAAACAATGAAAACTTTACGAAGTACTGAGAATCCACTTCAAAGCAGCCAGTTTGCTGTTCGGCAACTATTTGCCATGAGTTGTGGAAATTGTAGATCAAATCAGAGTTGTAGTAAAATATCACATATAAACCATTTGAAGACTGTGCCTGTTTTATATGAGCAACACATAATTCCAATTATGTCTTATACATCTATCACTCCTAGTCCGTGTATCACAAAGCCGTTATCAACAATTTCATCTTTTATCTTTTATTGCTATATTTTCTTTCTGTTATTCATTTTCTGCTTTCCCAACACATTGAATTAGCAATTCATTACGTTACTAGTGATCATATATAATTTGATCTTGAGAATATCAATTTCCCTTTGATTATCAATCGACACAAACGATTCTGAAATAATCTTAATCCTAACTTCATTTAGCCAAACGATCGTATAATAGGTTACACCGATTTCCATACATTTCACTTTGACTACATGTTATCGTAATTAATCGTACATCTAGGACTTACTTATTTTGCTGTTCATATATTTCATAGCAAAAGAATAGTATTTTTTCGGCAGCCAAAAGTTTTAGAATCGTTTAACTGACTTTTATATCTTATCATCTTTCTTACGTGCAATGATATTTCTAGACTAGCTTCGCGATTAAACCATTTTGAGCAAAGACAATGAGAGAGAGAAATATGAGAATGATAAGCTTAGACACACGTCGTAGGCGTATTAAATTAGGTCATGAACCCTCAGGAGTCTATATTTACTGGTCCGTTGCAGTCCTTTCATGAGATTCAAATAAACGTATTATTTTACTAAAAATTCTCTTTCAAACAGGCTGTCGTTCTTGTGAAGTGTTTTCTGTAGTGCTTTATATATTATGAGATACATTCCAGCCCCCGTTTCACATGTATGTATGTATGCATGTTATTGTTCAGTTTTTATCTCAAAATTTCTTGCCAATAGAGAAAGAACCGGTTTCTAACCTAGATCCAAGATTCCTTCATTGAATTTCAACAACAGGGGATTTTTATTTGTTTGTATTATGTATATGTGCAGATTTGTATGTTTTGCTTTATATTTGTATTCTTATGCATATAGTTGCATATGTAGACATGCTCATAAATATTTAAATGATAAACTTCTGGAAAGTTTTACAGATTTTTACAGTTCCAGTGATGGACTGGATCTGTAGTCTTTGAATTAGCATTCTCCTTTCTAGTTTTGAGAAGCCTAATTTCTCAAGATTGTTATTTAGGCAGTGTGTTACATATCCCAGGACCCCAATAATTACAGGTATATACCTGAACTTGTAATCTGGATAGAGTAACTGTAGATTTCTCAATAGTTCAGCGGAGGTATTCTCTTTTTCACTGATCTTCAACATTATGTTAACATCCACTGGGCAGCTAATTTCCGCAACAGTACACATTCTGTTCTTTATCCCAAATCATTATATCAGATTTGCTCAGCTTACATTTTATTGAGGTTTTCAGCGGTACATTCCACCATATTCCTTTTTATTATGAATGGCTATGGCTTCTACCATATTGTAGGTTTGAATTTCCCTATAGAGTGTCCTGGCTACAACCTCATGCTTCAGCGGTAGATAATACTGTGATGACATTTTCTGACACCTGTTAATGATGTGGGTGATATCTTCAGTTTGAACTCCACAAAGTCTGCATAGGTTGTCACATTTTACGGCTTTTCCTGCATCTCTATCCCTTTTATGCATCTAGTACTTGGTTGATATTTCCTGTTCATGGATTGCAAACGCATACCCTTCAAAGTGGGAGGTAGTAATCTGGCTATTCGTATGTATGCATGTATGTATGTGTGATGGTGTACAGTTTTGAATAGTCACGCATTTACTGAAGATCCAAAAGCATACATTGAAGTAGAGTATCGCAAATTATTTTAACAAAGGAAAGCTTTATAGAGAGTTTGAAGATTCAATGAGTCAGTTGTTTCCATCATTTTAGCCCATATAAGTGTATATGTACGTGTGTGATTGTCCGTGTGGCTATGGGCATGTGTCCGTGTGTGTTTAAACGAAGTTAGTAATAGTATTTGGTAGTTAATCTTTGAATTAGATGTCTCCTTTCTTTGCTACTCCTATGTATTTTCAGACTGTTTATGATAGAACTAATACTGCGGGACGGGAAGCAAACGAACAAAAAAACAAAAAAAAAAAAAACAGAATCGGACATGATATGAGAACAATTCCTAAAAAACAGAAATATGGAAGATCATATGTGCTTGAAATTATTCATGTCGCATTGTTGAGAAATGTTTATTATTCATTCATACCGTTATTTTTTCAACCTTTTTTCTTTTCTTCTTACATCATGTATTGCATTCCTGGTTTCCAAACGGAAATATATGTGTGAGTATGCACGCACAGAAACACACGCATGTACGTATATACCTAAGTTACATAATGTTGAAATGAGCACGCACACATGTATATGCTTATATGCATGGAAATACTTAAACACACACATACAAACATATATATAAGTGCATAATTATTTATACACACACATACACACACACACATTATATATATATATATATATATATATATATATAAACAAATAAATAGGTATATACATAAATGTACGTGTGGATACGTGTGCCAGTGTCGGCGTTCCTTTTTTATTTGTATTCATGTATATGTAAATATATGATATATATGTAGAAATGCACATGTAAATGTATAAATACGCAGTGATGGATATATACATATCGATTTGTATGAAGCTATATATATATATATATATATATATATATATATATATTTGTATGGATGTTTGTGTGTGCATATATTTATGTGTGTGTGTGTGTGTGTGTGTGTGTGTGGATATGTATATCTCGTGCTGTGTTATTTCACGTTATTTCTCCTACTCTAGTTTCTTGCTGTGTCATCCCAATCCCAATGAAATACATGAATAAAATAAAATATATAAAATGAAAAAAATATAGAAGTACGTGCACTCTCTCTGTTTTGTTTTTTGTTTTCCATTCGTAACCATTAGTTGGTATATGTACATCCATCATGTTTTTATTGGTTTTCTGATTGACTTTGCATATCTCCACAATACCTCTTTCTTTGAAAATGTAAACAGATGTTTCTTCTAAGATTTCTGACTATAACGAAGCGTATTCTAATAAGCAGTAGAAACGTTGCCGCATTTCCTCGTGATCTCAACTGTCCGATATAAAATATTCATTTACATCAGACCTCATAGTTGTCTGCGCTGAAGGACTGCATTAATATCTCCTGTTTGAATGTGCCCACACATACGCACACAAGCGGGCGCACCCTCAAACTTACAAACATGTACACAACGCATGCATACACGTGTTGTGATTGATTCAGTTCTGTTATATGTTTTACCTTTCCTTTAATATGTTCATGTATACAGTTTCGAAATTCTTATATTTCCTTCACCTGATTTATTGCCGCAAATTATTTCAATACCTTCTTGTTGCTATTGGATGTCAACCAATATTGTAATATTTATCGAAATGAAGGTTCCACCTTTATAGCTTCGGAAGTAACTGCAGATAATCCAAAACTAAAGACAGTACAACTGAAAATAAATAGGGTTACATGGATATTGTTTAATTAAATTATATCTCATAAATATATGCCTACTCAAGTTATATGTTTTTATTTGCATCATATAACCTAGCAAAATCTATTGTGGTCTGGTGGTAGTCAATACCGTTGTTCCACTTTTCCTGCAGCATACATTTACTGGGTGAATCTGCATATCCAGCAGGTATTAAAAACAAAGAGTGGAGGAATATCTCACAAGTCTGCTAGCAGCTTACCATACTCCAAGAGAATGGCGACGCTAACATGGCATGCACTGAAACACACATTTGCTTCTTTTTAAATAAAATCCTTGGATTACGATATACCTATATAAATAGAATTAAGCGAAAATGCCAAGAAGTTGAAAATATGCTTCTTCCGATCGCTAATTATTTGTTGTATTCAATAGATCATTATCTCCAGGAGAAATTGTTTGGTATTTTTTTTATTATTCAAGACTCATGGGTTGATATTGTGTTGCCTCAGTAAGAGTCAGATTGAAAATAAAAAAGAAATGTATTCGCTGTCTGAGAACGATTGAAAGAAGCTTCTACTCCCAACAAACAAAATGATCCCCATCTTCCGATATAATTGCCTTCGTCTTCATTTATTCAGTAGCCCCTTCACAAACAAGTGCATATACGACGTAGGCAGGCTTATTTTAATAACTACATTTCTATATTCTTCATTGTTAATATCTTCCACGGTCAGCTACTCATTAGTCATTCATAATTGTTTAACTACACTTACATCGGCATATTTATTTTCTGGGACGATATCATATTCATGGTACACCAAATACGGTTATTTCTCTCCCTTAGTCTTAATTTTCACCAAAAGCAATATTTTCTGTTATCCATATGGTATAAGGTTTCAACAAAAACCAATAAATCTGTGCAGATGTTGAAGAGAAGGTGTGGGCGTGTGGTAGACAGTCCGTTTCCCATCCAATTGATTCCAGGTTCAGTCCCTCTGCATGGTGCTTTGGGTATGCGTCTTCTACTCTAGTATCAGGCTGACCGAAGCCTCGGGAGTGGATTTCGTAGACGGAAAAATGGAAAATGAATGCAACCTGTCGTTTACACACACACACACACACACACACACATATATATATATATATATATATATAACTGTGTGAGTCTGTGTCCCACCAGCTTGAAAACTGGTGTTCACGTGTTTATATTTCCATAACTTAGCGGTTTAGCAAAAGAGGAAACCTGAATGAGCAAGAGTCTTTAAAATACCAAGTACCAGGTTCGATTCATTCAACTAAAAATACATCAAGGCGGTGCCCCACCATGGCCGCAGTCTAATTACTGAAACAAGTAAAACATAAACACTCGTAATTCTAAAGACTTCCTCTCCATAAATGCTAAACAATGGAACTCTAATAGATTCCATTTTTAAGTAATACTTACAAACCGGTTATTTAATGTCACATCTCATTAAGAATTGTTATTAAGAAAGATTTCCGCGAATTTCTCTGTTTCACCTCTGTGTATAAAACAGTTTATGTTGTATTGCCGTATTGCTTATTATTCTGGCTTTAACGACCTTTATATGTTTTGAAATCATCATATATCTATAGAGGTTTACCAATCTAATGAATTTACAAAGAGTTACTCCTTTGTGTCATTCAGAATACGATTGACGTTGTATGACAATTAATGGAGAAAAACCTCTCAATAGAAGATGATTTATTAGAGGTTAGTTGTGTCTTGCTGCCATATTCTAACTGCAACATTGTTTGTGGACTTTCCATTAAAAACTTAGGATATTTGACAGAAGCATAGAATCGAATCTTTCTTAAAGTAAGCAGTTTTATCTTTGTTGTTGCTGAAACTCACGCCTGCCATAGCAGAGCAGGCTTCCTTTATTTCCATTGTACTTAAAACAATTCAACGGGTACTCATACAGTACGTTAGGGTGATCTGAAGATTTGTTTTCTATTTTAGCCGGTCCATCCACGACGTAGACTTCTCCGTAGCTTGACAGATAACTAGTTAACACTTTTAGCTGATAGACGGAACTCTAAAACTTCGATTAATCTCTTTGACCGGTAAAATAATACATCTTTATTATTTAT
>NC_142936.1:95580131-95585131 GCF_046866305.1 Octopus bimaculoides | reverse complement strand
CCGTGTCTTGCAGGTCTCTCAAATGTTTTGGCAGGGCATTGAAGAGCTGAGGTCCTCTGAAACCGAGGCTGCTGCAGTATCTTGTTCTTATGTGAGATGCAGTGGACGGCACCTTTGGCACCATGCAGTGGCGACCCGTGCGGGCATTCCTGTAGTACTTGATGCCAAAGTTCGGCACCAGTCCTTCCAGTATTTTCCATATGTATATTATTACATATCTCTCCCGCCTGCGTTCCAGGGAGTAGAGACCTAGTGCCTGCAGTCGCTCCCTGTAGTTCATCTGCTGGACTGTGGCGATCTTTTTTGTAAGTTTGTGAATAATTATATAATTATAAATATTTCGATGCTTTGTAATCACGTTCCACTCTGCATAAAATTCGGAGTACGCAGACAGTTTGGATTTCAGTGGTTATGATTCGTGGAAAGTTTCTGTTACGTTGAATATGTTGGAGTTGTTTTCGTGTACGTAAACACAGCGTAGCCACTTCAGTAATTAGAGACGATTTTGTTCTAGTCTGCTATTTTCACTGTAGTTTAACTATATATTTACTGAAGATAAAGGTTAAATGAATGTCCCTTCTTTACAAACAATTGTTCGTATGGCATCGTTTCAAATCAGTTGCGTTCGTTATTGAAGAATTTAGTAGAAGAACATTTCTGACAATGGAATCAATAATTTAACTGTGAAACAAGTATAATAAACGTGTCTAACGTTTTATCGAATATGAAATAATAATTTGAAATAATATACTGGTCGTTTCATTATTATTATGTGGCTTGTTATAACTTACATTAAACAATTTTATGTCTAGCTCAAATCGAATATTTTGACAGGCCAACAATAAAACTGGGTTTATGTCTGGCGTACGTTTGAGAGGGTGCATTAGCCATCATTCAAAAACTAAAACTTATTCTATTTTAAAATGCAACCAAACATACAAAATATCACCGTTGTCTGATATATATATATATATATATATATATATATATATATATTATATATATTCTCCAAATATAAACTGTCTAGTCCAGCTTTGTTCTGGTAAAACACAAAGAAGAAAATTAGATATTGTGATAAATATAACAATAGTCTACGTCAAATCGGTGTAAACATTCATTCTCGTGAGTTGGAGGAAATTAATTTTAAAGTGACATGTACATAGACATGATAAAACAGTAAATTATACTACTTGAGAATTTTTATTGGAGTTTTGGAATCATTTTCTTAAGAAAGAATTGGTTCGCGAATTGATGCTAGTGTCATTATTCTTTCGTGTAAAGACAATTTTCGCTGATCGACAGATCTCAATAACCGATTTCTGTGGATGTTTGTTATGCAGTAATGTAAAAGAAAATTCGTAAAAGTTATAATCACACCAGTCACAAACTTCGTCAAGAGCAAAAAAGAAAAATCGATAAACGTCGTTCGTGATAGGAAGAGTACTTAACACCTGATGGAGATATGGCGAGTGCTGTAAATTTGTGATAACATCCAAGTGAGCTGGACTGATTTCTCAGACTTGATTCCTAAAAGAAGGCACGTTGCAGCATTGACGTTATTGATGTTTGTAGAAAAGCCAATAATGTCAAGCACTACAAAAATCACCGACACATGTGTTGGGACATTACAGTATGTTTGTATTCTTTGTGAACTTAACGACTGGCTTCAGCTGAGCTAAAACTGTTCAACTATTGTCCATAATATCATTCAGAAAGGGGTGGGATTCATGAAAACCTAATAATATTTGTCTTCATAAATCTACATAACCTATCTATATTTGAGAGATGAGGAATTCTGTACGTTATTTACATTTGACGGATATGTGTCCTCATCTTGTTTGTTATTAACACAACCTTTCTTCTGATACACTCTCCAGCCATCATCAGGTGTCCTGCAGAAATTTCGAACCTGGGTTCTCATTTCTAAGGTATTTTTCCAGCGTTATTATTATTATTATTATTATTATTATTATTATTATAACATCGGGAAAATGCGTTGGGAATGAGAATCCAGGTTCAAAATTTCCCCAAAACAACTGATGAAGGGTGGAGAGTATATCAGCCGAAACGTTGTGTTATCAAACAAGATGAGGACAAATATCCGTCAAATGTAAATAGAGTAAATAATGTATAAATCTACATATTTCTGGAATTGCTTATATACTTTACTGGGTGCCAACATTTCCATCGTCTGCGTCAAAATATTCTGAGTGTTTTATCTACAATCCCATCCATGTATTGGTGCCATAATACTCTTGCACGTCGGTCTGTGTGCTCAAAGAAGCTCGACTGTGGTTACATATGGGGAGGGTTGAGCTACACCAGATTTTAAAATGCCCAAGATGAAGCATCTATTATGGCGGTGTACTTAGGACGCTATAAACAGTCGAACACCCACTAAAAGTAGCACATTTATTATTTTATCACGATCACGCATTCAGAACTCGTCTTAAGAATCTCATTATTTTCATTGTTATACGCTTGTTTTTATTAAGGTTATCGCTATACTTTTCAGGAGTTAGAATTTAGCCGGATAAGAACTCCGTTTGCTACAATCATTGTCGTGTGACACCACCCATACATTTGGTAACTCACACTACTTTTAAACACTAATATTTCACGCTATCTGTGACGTCATTCATTGCGTAGAACCTTCATAAAATGTAATTATAAAGTTAATGATTTGCACTGAGAGGATATTAAGTAATTAACTTTTAATATTCCTGGCCTAGAAATATGCTACCTGTCAAAAAAATTGTTTCTAACTTACCGAAATCACTGTTTCCACTCTTGTTACTTTATACTCACTCACTTAATACACACACACAAACACACACACACACACACACACACAGACATGAATACATACACGCATACATATATGCATACATACACGGACACATACATACATACATACATACGTACAAGAATGCGTGACATTTAGTAGTATATCTCCATACATGATTGAACGAACTGCTAAATTCCATAAAACCAAACTACTTTTTCTAAAACCTATTGCACATTTTATAATATACCCCAAGATACATTACCTCTGAGGAAAATAGAGGATCACTATAGCTGCGACTCCATCAGACAGGTGTTTAATCTAGGTTGATCAAAAATAAACAATGAAAAACCAACGCCAAAGATCCTTGTTTTTACTGATATACTTCTCTTCGTTTCATTGGTATTAAGATGTCTCAGATGACTAAAGTCCATCCCAGATGGCGATTATATTTAGGGCCAGGGTTAACTACCCGAAAATTGCAGGAACCCCTTTGCAGCTATGTGGAATGGACTAATGCGCAATGAAGTGTTTTGCACAAGAACACAGTAGACGACCGTGTTCAGGAATCGAAATCACGACTTTAAGTTCGTGAGTTCAACAGCCTAACCACTTATCTGTTTAGGAAGCCTTATATTTCTTGCTTGTCACCCATTTTCTATGCCTGTCATTTATCATTTTATTTATGACTTCTAAGAGTTAATACCGTCATATTCTTTCGAATATAATTTTCTGCATACATAAATGTCCAAAGCTGTTTATTTCAAAGCTTATCTCATCGAACTGAGAAAAGATAAACAATATACCATGGTTGTTTCCACACAAATATAATGGCATTGAGCGATTTAACAGGATATATCATTTATTGCAACCAGTTGCATTTCTTAAGCGGTGATGAGAAGTATTATACGACTGTTGCATAGGGAAAAAATATTCCTGGATTTTGCAGCAGACGGAATCAGTGCGAGATATATTTAGCCAGTCTCAGACAGTTTAGTGGGTGATAGCGAACCATGGTGGCAGACTAAGGTGGAGTTGCTTCGTTCTATATTACAAATGAAGAGATCATTCTTTAGATAGATAATCTGTTACAAATACGATAATGTGGCCTGCTACAGGCAATGGCAACCAACCTCACACGACTGCTCTGAACAAGCGGTCAAGATATTTTCCGAAATAACATTGATATATGTTGTATGGTTGTATAAAATAAACTTACAATATCCTGCATCGAGGGTTGCTTCCCAATAGATATATAACCTCTACATCTTGTCCTGAATTTTTATATGTATGTATATCGATATACATATGTATGTATGTATGTATGTATGTATGTATGTATGTATGTATGTATGAAGTCGCACAAAAGAATGTGTAATAAAAAATATTTACATAAAGTCATATTTCTCTAATTCAAGTACACAAGAGTGTTGGGGGAAATTTCACTTCAGAAAAGAGTCCGGCGAGAAAATCGGTTCATATATGGCTTATTGCGTAAATCCTTCTGGTTTGGATGATATAATTAAATCATAGGACGCATGCGTCTCAATTTTCATTCGCTTCTTCAGCGATGAACATCAAGTCTGCGTTCACAATCCAACAAGTACTATTCTTTCGTGGATCATTAGAACAACAAATGGTACCTTTGCCGATATTTGTATAGTTTGCTCAAGTTAGAGGAAAATAAATAAAGTCGCACGAAGCAGCACATGAAGCGACATTGATGAAAATGTATTCGCCTAAAATTACATTTAATAATTAGGGTAGATTCCAACGTGAGAAAGAGTCGTGGGGGAAAATTCCCCTTCTAAAAGATATTGTGGAGTAATATATGAGTGATTCGTTCTTCCTTGGCTTATTAGATATTTGTAGGTTATGACGTCAAAAACAAAACAAAACAAATAAACAAAGAAGAGATAAATGATGTTAATGAGTATTGCAGAGTTGTTTTAGATAAGTTGAACTGTTGAAACCTTGTAGCGAAGATAGAGACCAGCACTATCTCTACAAACAGAGCTACTAGATAAGAGCGCATGCATACGCATCCCCCCCACATATATATATATATACACACACACATACATATATAAATATATGTATATATATATATATATACATAAATATATATACATATACATAAATATATGTATATATATATATATATACATAAATATATATACATATACATAAATATATGTATATAGTATATATATTA
>NC_142936.1:95548358-95579631 GCF_046866305.1 Octopus bimaculoides | reverse complement strand
TACTTGTTTCATCATTTGATTGTGGCGATGCTGGAGCACCGTCTTTAGTCACACAAATCGACCCCAAGACTTACTCTTTATAAGCCTAGTACTTATTATATAGATTCCTTTTGCCTAACCGCTAAGCTTCGGGTACGTAAACACACCAGCATCAGTTTTCAAGCGATGGTGTGGGACAAACACAGATACACAAATACATACATACATTATATATATATATATATATATATATATATATATATATATATATATATATATATATACGACGGGCTTCTTTCAATTTCCGTCTTTCAAATCTCAAGTTTTTGGTCGACCAGAGGCTAAAGTAGAACACCTTGCTAACGTGCCACGCAATGGGGCTGAACCTAGAACCCTGTGGCTGGGAAGCAAGCTTCTTACCACACAGCCACACCTGGGCCTATTGCTTGGTTCATTCTATTTGTATTACGATTTGACAAGTAATGCAAATTAAAAGATTAAAAGATATGCCTATAAGAATAATTATAAAAGGAACCAAATCAACAAAACAACCCAAAAATATTTTTAAAATATGTTATTCTACATATGTTTAATATAATATTTTAGAATCATCAATATTTGTAACTTTTAAAGATGTATTTAGTGACATATTATTAGATCACGTCAGGAAAAATAAGTCTTGAGTTATGAAATGACTTATTTGAGGACTATGTTTAGGAATTTTCATATATAAACAAACTTCTTTGAAAGACCCAGAGTTCATGTTATTAGAAATTTATCGCTTAAAATTTAGCTAGAATTGAACGATAAAATGCTACTAAAACATCAGATTTATTTGAACAAAAAGTATTTATAAAGGCTTATGCGTGGAGATGATAGAAAGAGAGAGAGATAAATTTATATATATATATATATATATATATATATATATCAAGTAATATCCATAAAATGAAAATGTAGCATTAATATAATTTATTAACTGCAATAATTCAACATATTCTCTTACAGCTGTTTCGATTTAGGCAAAGATCAAATTCCAGTAATTAAATCATTGTACTGGGCAAATCGTATCGGTGGAATAGAAAAATACATACGGTTAGGCTATTAGATACATACTGAATATCATTTAATTGCTATTATTGTTATAAATCTGGGCCAGGTTATATTCATAGGTAATGAATAATGCGGACGAAATCAGTGTAATAATTCGTAAATATATAAATAAAGGCTATGTATTGAGTTACAGTAAATAATATTATCATATTATCCATCACTTACTAATATAACCGATTATCCACTGGCCCAGGTTTATACAAATTCACTGTGTTGAGATGATTTGGAAACATTTTTTCTACTCCTTTGATAATATTTTCCCAATACAATGATTTAAATACAGGAATTTGATCTTTGGGCAAAATCGAAACAGCTGTAAAATATGTTCAACTCTTGCAGTTAATAAATTATATTAATGTTACATCTTGATTTTATGAATTTTAATTTTAATGTTTATAAACCAAGGTTTATACTTAAACCTATTATTTATGAATATTACTATTCACCCCAAAAATAATAGGCAATGAACCTGTAAGCCATTGGATATTTTTATCCTTAGTTAGGCTATTTTTCCTTTACTTGAATATATATATATATATATATATATATATGTCGTTTCCATCTACATGTAGGATTTCTATAATTGCCCTCCACTATTTAGAGGCGAATAATAATAAATAGCTCTTCTCATTGTGAGTATTATCGTAAAGTTTGAAATTTGGATTTTCTTTTTTATATATCCAAACTAAATTTATCAATTAGTATTTTAAAAAATTAATTGGTTCCGTTGACGTTTCAAAACACAAGTATCTATTTGTCAGTTATGATTTCTAAGACCAGTACAACACACAATTTCAAGGAACACTTAGTTGATGAAACGTCCCTCAATAATTAAATGAGTAAATGCTATATCACTTCATCAAAGTGGAATTCAAGTCGTTGAGATTTCAACGCCTCAGTGTTAACTGTTCTTGGTAACTAACTGTGGTAATTTATAACGATTCTATAAAATTTCT
This sequence comes from Octopus bimaculoides, assembly GCF_046866305.1. Taxonomy (NCBI): domain Eukaryota; kingdom Metazoa; phylum Mollusca; class Cephalopoda; order Octopoda; family Octopodidae; genus Octopus; species Octopus bimaculoides. The sequence goes on along the minus strand of NC_142936.1, from coordinate 95,577,583 downwards.
GTAAAATGTGGACCGACTCTGTAAAATTTCTGCCAGTTCATGTATATTGTTTATTGATATTAAGATATAAGTCTATGTGTAATCCGAAGTTTACATTTGCTGTTTCGCGTTTTATTTTAATAATCTAATAAGGTTTCCATTACAAGGAAATATGTTTTTGCATATTCCCAGTTAAATAGAATCCCAGTTTGTTACGCTTTACTTATTATTTATCTAATTGCCTATACCACAGTTTTCAAGTATAAATAACTGCTGAATTCTGTTACAAATTCATCCATCAAATTCAACAGTCAACAATGATTAAACTCCCTTAATTTATATAAACACCAATAATTCTAGTTTTTTTTTTCTGGTTCGGCTGTAATCATAAGTATAAGCACCATATTTAATCTTTAACATGTATACATTTTTTTATAACCTGATCGAATACAGACTGAGATTAAAATCATTTTAGCGTAACAAACATCACTTGATTCAATTACATGCATCCCATTTAATGTTAGTTGCGTCAATTTCCTAATTCTTTGTTAAATGCGCCATTTTCTGTAACGGTCTAATTTCTTTTTTATATTTCTTGATGTTATTATAATAGAAATAGGAATGTAATTTTTCCAACCTTAAATTAATTAACTCATAGAAAAAGCCCTTTGATTTGATAACTTTACCATAAATAGATTTGCGTAAATTATCCAACAATCGCTGCACGTTCATCGGTAACAGTAATAGATAAGTTAATATCTAATACGTTTTATTTTACAAATATAGTTTGAACAAAACTGATCATTTTCGAATGCAGATGATGGCATTTGAAACTTGAAAGGGAAAACAAGACAAAACATAATATTTACCCAATGTTTTACGTACAAATTCTATCCATATAAATTGCCATTGCATCCCATTAAATACCCTAACGTAATTAGTTGAGTCAGAAATCATATGGTTAGAAACACGCCTGTTTTCACAATGGCGTATAGAGACATTCATAATTCGTGAAATTATCTCTACATAACCAAAATAGAAAATTACTTCATTTCGTAAAAACACTCGTTTAGATCGAGGTAGTATGCTGATCAGCGTTTATCAACCAAACCTGCTTTATTAAAGGGCCACAAACACTGAATGTATTCTTTTTTCCAGGTTTGTATTACTCTTTACACGGATTGAGTACAATATCATTGAGAACATTCCAATTCCATTGCTTTCTGGAGTTTTCTCGACACTAATACTGAATTTGGACCTTGAATGAACCATATTATGAAGCATCTGCCTCATACTACACGATGCATTGAAAAGTTCTACAAATTGATTCGCTTATTCTCAAAAGTGTTGTACTAAAGAAAGGAACCTATTTCGAAATGCTGTCAGCAAAGAAAATTTACGCAACGGAACTATATTCTATATAGAAAATGAAATATGAATAGAATTTAGTTCCATAGACATTCCTTTCTATATAATTATATACACAAATATGCCTGAGTGTCCAGGAGTGTGCGCACGCATCCATCCATAGGTATAAGACTCTGTCATGGCATGTAAATTCGTGTTTGCATGTGTGAGTCGCGCACGTATATAGTTATATTGATATTACTAGTGTGAAGTATGTGAGCAAGGATTCATAGGTGTATAATGTGGAGTAGACTAATAGCTACAGTACCACTATTCAACAGTAGAGTTGAATATTAACAATCATTATTTCTCCTTAACGATAACAATTATCTGCTCCTATCTTCCTCCTCTCTCTTCCCCTCTCCGATTGCTCATTCTTATCAACGACTCATATGACTCCCACTTCAACGTATTTGATTTTATTCTTTCCTTTCTAACCATTTTCTTTCTTCAGACATTTGGGTTTTTTTTAATTCTGTTCTTCCGACTTCACTACTCATTTCAACTTCTATTTATGGTGAGTGAACATCCAAGCGAGAATGTAACTTTCGTGTAGTTAAGGTATTCTCGGCCTGATGGTTAAGTAAGTTCAGTATCTATCATTAAATAATTAATACACCAGAGGATCGGCTAGGCAGATTAGAAATACACGTAGCCTGGAATTTATCCGCTCCGCACCCTCAGTTTCAATACACACACACACACACACACACATATATATATATATACACATACATACATTGCAAGTGTTACGTCCTCGCGTTCTCTTTTCGTGTATTTTTATCTCCGTTTTTAAAAATAAACTATATATATATATATATATATATACATATATATATATATATATATATATATATATATATATATATATATATACATACATTGTTATGATTGACCGTTGACTGGACACTATTCAATTTTTTTTCTCCGTGTTTTTCTCCTTGTCTCCGTATTCTTTCTGTTGAAGAGCGTAGCTCGAAACGTCAAAGACTTTCCGTATTCCCGAGCGTCATACTAATACATCCTTTTGTTATTTACACCACCTGTCCTCGTCTGTTGTTGTTTTTTCGTATATTCTCCCATATATATACATACACGACAGTTTTCCATCAACTAAATCCACTCATAAGGCTTTGGTCAGCTTAGGGCTATAGAAGAAGAAACCCGACCGTGGTGACAAGCAGTGGGACTGAGCCAGACATGTAATTGTGGGTGGCCTTAACATAGCTATATCCGAAAAAGATAGGCTATTATAGTAATGATAGAAAAAGCACAAAGAGGAAACGATGTATAAGCGAGCCAAAAACTGGAGCATTTTTGTGAGGGAATTAAGGCAAGTGGCCTTTTGCATATACAGTCGAGACTTATTCATTCTGGTGGAGGGATGGACTGCAACATTTTCCCACATTTCGGAGCAATACTTAAATAGGGACCCACTGAGTATTTTTATAGCATTAATATTTCTATGGGATGAGGTGTCATCTGCTCGTGAAAGACGAGTTGTAAAAGATATGTTTTCACCAAGAGATTGGGTGAATGAGATTAACAACAAAAACTCTTTTTAATTAGTGCTACGCATGATTTAGTTTGGCCATATTCGAACCCCTAACCGAACTGTATGCTAACGCTTAACTGACAGATCTTAGGAGGATACGGATACCAAACATTTGCGCGTCAAAATTATTAAGTAATTATTCAAATTAAACAAATAACATTGAATAAATTCCCAGGATTGCCCAGTGCAGGAAGAACAAAAGATGGTAAATACAATCGCAACTCCAACTTTGTAAGTCTAAGATTGTAAACTAATAGAAGTGTTATGAGTAAATTACAATCTCATAAAACGTAGAATCACTGTTATTATTCTAATATTTCAACTGATAATGTGTAATATATTGGCCATTGTTTTAATGGGATAACTACAAAAATAATATTGTTTCACGCAGAGCTGTAATTTTGCAATATACTTAAATTTTATTGTATCATCAGATTGTTAGTTAACTTTCTATTAATGTTATTACGCATTCGGAGAATGAGAACTAAAAGTTTTATTGCAGAATATTCTTCGAGCATTTATAAGAAAACCTGCAAGGTGATTACATCTGCTAGAATTAGAAGCTAAATGTCTTTCAGCTTGTAATCTTAAAATAGGAAGTATAGATTGGAGAATTCAGTTGTCTGCAAGTCAAAACGATAGAGATGCAACTGAAACACGTTTGATAATTGGTACACTTTTCCAGTACTGATCCGATAACATAAACTACAAAATAGCCTGTATGTCATCACCAGACCAGCACACAATAGCAAACGAATCTTGAATGAGGGGAATGCGCAATGATTAATGCTGTAATTCTTAGAGAGTTCTCGTATGTAAAAACGGTCGCGGTTGAGAAGCTTTTTCTTATAGCTCGATCAAGGCTAAATATCAACAACAGCAATAGAATGGTTTTTATGCTTCCATAATTTTTATAGTGAAACAGCTAATGGCATCAATGAATATTCTGCTTTCCTATTTACCAAAGCAAGGAAGAACTAAAATTACAAGCAACGCGTCTAGAAATATCATCTGAATGAATCTAAATATATAAAAACGATGTTGAGAAAATGCCAAAAATTGACTTACAAATATCATTTCATTTACTGCAATGTTAGAGATTTTTGTAGATTTGACATAAGAAAATAATCAGTCGCTCCCTATTTTTAGAATGGTGTATTTTAGTGGTAATTGGGAATAATTTTCAAAGATGATAGCTGAAGAAAATTCCAAGTACATTTTAATGCACAAGTGATAGAAGTAAATTTAACATTCGCCGATATCCAAAATGGCACTTGTGCTATAGTTATGTGGGTGTCATTTTCAATAATATTGATAGGAAATTATTTTGGTTTTTAGCTACTGAAGAAAATGTCAGAAATAACTAACTGTGAATCTAATCTTAGCCATCATGTGCACTCACTTGAATTAAATGCTGAAGACATAATGTATAAGAGAGCAAGGAAGGTTTCGATAGGGTGAAGCATTTTTGGCATCTTGCGACCGAGAACACTTTCCTGGACAATAGGTCATTTATTAAATTTCTCATTCTACCACGTATCGTTTCCTATCATCGCAGTTACATTTCTGATGAATCAACAAATACTAAATCATAGTCACGTATACATTCTAATACACAGACGTTTGATAAGTGACTCGAATAACGAGTTTAAAGAAACTCGTTTTTTCATATATCCTTGGGTCATTAGGAGGAACATATAGTTACGTAAGAAATTGATATGGCTAGCTAGAATAACAAATCATCTAGCGAATACCATGTACATTTTGTAAGTTATTATATGAACATAATCTTTGCTCATTTAGTAATGATTCAATTGATAACGTTTTAGTTACACTGTTGACTTTGTTGTAAGAATGTTTGTGGTGTTCATGGAAATCCATCTGCATTATCAAAACTAATAATTGCATACAAACTTTTTGTTTGAAATTTGGATATCACTGATGAAGTAATTTATAGCTACAAAATAGGAAACTTGATAAATTCTGAAAAGCTAGACTTGAATATTGAAAGGATAAATAATAGACAAAAATTGTTAGTCAGCTTGATTACGAGCATGGGTAGGTTGGTAAGAGATTCGTTTTGTTACGGTGTGTTTTTTGGTTCGATCCACTGTGGCTTTCTTCAATAGAATTTAGTTTGCCAAAGGTTTGTAAGTTAAAGAAGACGGATGTTACTATTCCTGCTCATACCTAGCAAATAGATTATACTTTTCTTTCTGTGCATCTTAAACAAGCATGTGTCTTTTAAAAACAATCACATGCGAAATGCGTTTAACCAAAATTGGAACTACGAGTTTGAACAGCACCCACGCTACCTCTCCCTCGCAGAAAGACTATTAACACAACTTCAACTAAAATGTAAGACTAACTTTACCTAACTGTTCTTATACCACTATATGCATTACTATATCCACTAACCCTTACTCTTGCATCTCTCACACCATGAACTTTAACATACTTCTCAACATTCTGAAGAGATCTGCCAAACCATTTGGCACATCGAAACGATCGTAAATGACTCATTATATAATCTCCACATAATTAAATCAATGGCTAACTAGCCCAAATGACTTGCTTTTTCTTGTGTTTGTTTCTCCATTCTCCACTTTATATGTATAAATAAATAAATAAATAAATATATATATATATACACGAGTTAGTAGAGAAACGATAGAAAGTGCATTCACTACATTTAGATGGAGTTAAATGCATTATTTAAAACAGTGTTTCGGTTACAAGCGACTTAAAGTTTCGCAAGCCTTTTACAGAACTTCGTGCCTCTTGGGCTTTGGATTGCCGAATTTCCATTCGGCAATCGAAAGCCTGAACTAGATCAACTTTAATAGCCATTATAATTCACCACTTATTTTGCAACAGAAAATGTTAGTTGTAACTAATGTTTATTTCAATGTGCCGGATATAACAGAACGCGGAGTCCTGAAGTGATATAAGAAGATGATGACTAATGCGAGGTTCAATATCAACATTTAGAATTATTATTTTTAAACATTTGCCTGATGATCTATCAAGAATGCGAACCAGGTTATACAGAAATAAATGTAACATAACATGAGTTTATTGACAATGTTAACATCAAGGACCCTGTCGACGCGTATGTGTTATCATATATGTTGTTGGCACTCCATCGCTTACGACGTCGACGGTTCCAGTTGATCCGATCAACGGAAAAGCCTACTCGTGAAATTAACGTGCAAGTGGCTGAGCACTCCACAGACACGTGTACCCTTAACGTAGTTATCGGAGATATTCAGCGTGACACAGTGTGTGACAAGACTGACCCTTTGAATTACAGGCACAAGAGAAACAGGAAGTAAGAGTGAGAGAAAGTTGTGAAAGAGTACAGCATGGTTCGCCACCATCCCCTGCCGGAGCCTCGTGGAGCTTTGGGTGTTTTCACTCAATAAACACTCACAACGCCCGGTCTGGGAATCGAAACCACGATCCTATGATCGCGAGTCTGCTGCCGTAACCACTGGGCCATTGCACCTCCACTATCATATATGAGTTATTAAAAAACAATACGGTTTTAATTCAGGACTATAAGCGATATCAAATAATCATAACAATGCGATATATTGTTTTTCGATCAGCATCTACAAGAAGTTATCATCATCAATGCAACTGATTACAGTTTATAATAGTCCTTACAACACAAGATTTTTATCCTTACTTGCAATTCCAATAATACTTTAACAAGATATTTCATTCTCTCAGTTTTCTTCCCCTTCTTTTGGAGAATTTTATATTCACTATTTTATTTTTTTAAATACATTTAATTTGTTTGCCAGTAAAATATAATTGAGAATCAAAACGATATATTACTACAGCGAAATAAACTCATCTATTATAAATTTATCTTTACGGAAGCCAGAGAAAGTGTTATATTTGAATATTCCAAAGGTTGCTTTATTTGATCTCAGCGAGAAATGTTTAAACAAAGGATGAAGTTGCAACATTCTGGTTTAATATTAAGAATATTTTAGATTAAAGATTAAATTATCATAGACGCCGAGTTGAAAAACAATAACGTAGTCAATTATGTTTAGATGAAATATTTGATACAATAATCTGCAACTTGCACAAAAAAAAAACTGTTTCTAATATGCATCCTTCAAGGAATATCATCTTCAGTGAAACGTATCGATTAAAATCTCTTATCTCTAAGAAAATAATCTCAGTTTTATTTTTTAAAGTTAAATATTTGATTATCGCTGAAACATTAATCTGTCTTCAATTATATTCATATTAAGCGTAGAATATAAAGTCTGTTCGTTTGTAATAATGTTTTGCATTTACATTGAATATCAACGCAACGTATTCCTCACGGGTGAACTTAAATGTATTGACATGTAGTTCGATTGGCTCATCTAGATACTGCATCCGAGTTCTAAATGCATCAATGTTTGGACAGTCATTGCTTACATTTCCATATTTGCTGCAACTAATTTTCAGTATATTCCACAGGCAGCAATAAATTAGATGTAATAGAATCCTGTTTAATGAAATAAAGTTTTCTGTCCAAACCAGGAGCTCTCAAAAGTTTTCATCCGGCGTACTCTTTAATAAGCCTCGGGCAGCGTGGGAAAACTCCGCCTGAAATATATAACAAATTATTGGCCACCATAGCACAGGAAATAGCTTTGTTTAATTTGTTGCTAATTTAACTTAGTTCAATCGCCGTCAACGCCTTGTTTTCATTCTTCTGAGATCGTTAAGATAGAATACCAGTCCAATTTCAAGGTAGATATAATCAACTGTTCCTTCCGCTAGTATTTCTGGTTTTGTGCCCTTTAAAGAGATCAGTTTATTTTCTGTTACACTTCTATCCAGACGGATGAGATTATATCTAACAAGAAACTATTTTCAAAACACTGCTTCCGAAAGATCGCACGTTGACAGCGTTGCACGAAGGACGTTTTTGATTTTAAAAAGTGAATGAAATCACCAACGTGCACTCCGCCCATTTCTAAATACGCGATTTGCATTTAGAAGATTGTGATTGCTTCAAATTTCCAGATCCTCTTTTTACAAACCTCGTCCAGCTACAGACTTTCTCTTTGGTACCCCTGTGCAAAGAAAAAGTTTGTACTACACACTTAACTTTATGACTAGATAAATGACAACGCAATGGTGTTAGAGCAAAGAGACAGAATATGTTTGAACGAAGGCAGCAAGCTGCCAGAAGTGCCAGCACGCTTCCCAGGTTTTTCAGTGGGTGTCAGTCATTTTTGACGGTATTTTGCCGTTTTGTTTTTCTATCAGTGTTTTGAACACTTCGTTAATTGCTTTTGTGCTGCTTTGCAGCGGTTTGTTTGTGCTTTCTCTCCTCTTTTGAGAAGAGTTAGCTATGACAAAAAAAAGTCTATGTATTTTTCAGACCACAGTGGCTCTGAACTGTCGACGTCAGAGAAGAGGAACTCGTATGAGCGGTAGAAGGAGTAGATGGTCAATTGAAGAAGAAACGTTTTGCGGAAGTGGCAGAAGTTATGAATAAGGAGGTGGATCTGTCAATGTTGAAAAGTTATGAGAAGTTGTTACGCAGAGAAGGGGGTGACGTAAAGTTGTTGCCACCCTAAGAAGTAATAAAAGATATGCAGGAAAGGACTATTGTGTACAAAGTATATTCTGTAGAAGAATTTAAATTGTATCAGCAGAGAAAAGTGAAAAAGCCTTGAAGTCAATCAGGCAAGTTATAACATAACTTGCCACAGGAAGTCGATATGGAACAGAGGAGATTCAATTAAAAAAGGCAACAAAGGTAAAGCAACACTTGGCAACCCCGTTACGGACGGAAGGTGTGGTCCTCCTGCTCACATACCTTGGAAGAAGAGCTTCCAGGGTTAGAGGAGAGGGGATCCCACCCGAAATAGATGTGGCTAGGGTGACGACGGTTATACTTCTAGGCAACGAAGAGAAAATAGACATTTTCCAAGCCACGAAAACGGAAACAACTAATTTGAAGGGACATATGTTGGATATAATTATAGAAAATTCAATGGAAAACAGAAAAAATGGTGGAAGCAATAACAGTTGGAGAGGCGATGTTGAGAGTTAGGGTTAGGGTGGAGCGCAGAATCCGTCGATGTTTCAAATGTGGCCAAAAGAGGCACATTAGAGTGGACTGCCCTTCACTGGCTGAGAAAAATGAGAAAGAAATCAGGAAGGAACCAGAGAAGGTAGAGGAGGAGATAGAAATAAATGAAGACGAATCATGGAAAGTGGTTGAAAAGTAAAAAAACAAAAGGAAGAGAAAGAAAGCAGGTCAAACTGAATGTGAACCACACCCACCACACCCACACCTTCTTAGCACCACCCTCCCCCGCAGACAACAGACTGACCCATTCCCCTCCGACACAAAAACAAATGGCACTCACACACAGAAGCCCACAAATTTCCCCTCCCACTGAAAGTTGTTTTGCGTTGTTTGAAGGTGTTGATGGGGAACTGATTAACAAAGCAACGAATATGAAAGAACACAGTGTTTATTCAGGTGGAAGGAAAGACATGTTAAAGTGTAGCATATATGTATTTTAGTATCAGAGAAACAGAAGAATGAAATAGAAAAGTATAAAGGTGGGTCCAAGTGTTGGAGAGTAAACTATGACACGAAATGGTTACCGGATGATATAGAGTATGAAGACCTTATATAAGAATATGGACTGGATATTTTGGAAGGTACGGAATTGAAAGGGAAAAGGAAGTGAAGCTACTCGGAGATGAGGCAAAGAGCTTCATTTTCATTTTTTCATTTTCATACGCTGTCCTGTGTTTCTTTTTTCCCTCCCCTTTGTTTTGTGTCCCGACACGTTTCTGTATTGTTCCTTCTATGTCCGGCCCCACCCCACCAGTGGGTAATAAATTCAGAAACTTTAGCACACCGGGCGAAATGCTTAACAGTATTTCGTCTGTCGTTGCGTTCTGAGTTCAAAGTCCACCGCGCTCAACTTTGCCTTTCATCCTTTCGGGATCGATAAATTAAGTACTTATTGCATAATCGACTGGTCCCCTCCACCAAAATTTCAGGCCTTCTGCCTAGAGTAGAAAAGTATATTTTCAAACGTTAAAGATTTTTACACAATGTTATCAGAAACCGTGATGAACTTCTGATCTCCATATATGCTTTCAACAGAATTTCAGTAAGATAGATCATATGGAGTAATCCCTCATCTATCGCGGATATTACATTCCAAAAGCCACCGCATAAGGTGAAAATTCGCGAACTAGAAACAGTACTGTACTGCATATTTTTTAAAATTAGTTTTATAATTTGTAAATATTTACTTTATTATAAATGCAAAACAACACCACAAAGGAATCGCTATAAGCTTAAATAATAAATCGCGATAAGGGAACAGCGATAGGTGAACCGCGATACGGCGAGGGATTATTGTAAGTATTTGTTCATTAATCCATAGAAAATAGTTGTTCAATGTTTTAACAACGTCAGCTACCCTTCTCCCTGGGATAATTGATATTAGGTTTAGCTAAGAAAATTCACTTCTTCCGTAGCAACATCTGGAAGTTTAGGTGCTTAAATTCCACTTCCAGAATGTTGGTCGACGCAAATTTATCAAAGGAGATACCTGCCAAGTATGCTCCTCAGCGAGTTCGAACCTGGAAGCTTGTAACTACTGGCCAAATCCTCTACACTTTGGACATATAGACAAAGAAACTGAATGTTTAACAGATTTCTAGTAAATGGAAAAAGTTTTTGAATGAAGATAGTTGTGATGCATTTGGGAATGCTGCAGTATCAGCAGTTAGTCATTCAGCAGTAAACCGTTATTGTTGAGGTCGTTCAAATGGCCTTGCTACCTGCCAGACACCGTATTTGCATAAGATGAGACGTCACCGTGAACATTTGCTTTATATATATCTTCTCTCTCGTGAAAGCGTCACGATATTTTTCAAGCTGACAAGAAAAGAAAACGATATTGAAAATAAATGTCTGTTCTTCTGGAATAGAAATAAGACTAAATTTCCGTTAAGTTACAAGAGGAATCGTCTAAGCAAGCATAGCAATGCACATATAAAATAAAATTATCAATATACAAAGAATTCTACAGCATATGCAGAGAAAAAAAGAGAACTAAAATATCTATATTTTACAGATCTAATCACATCAACATACTACGATATTGATTAACTTTTTCTATCCTTTACATACATATATATATATATATATATATATATATACATATATATATATATATATATATATAATGTACATGTGTGTCGGTGTATGCGTTTCCAAATTTCGTGATTTTCATTTAGTAAGCCACTTGATTGTGTTGACTTTCCTTATTAATGCTACACGAAACTTGTAATGATATTACTTACATTTGATTGACTTGATGTTGAACTACTGTTGAGAAAGTCATAACATTGCTGCACCAACTCTCTCCATGGCTTATTCATTTTTTTGTTTTCCTTTATTCCTTTTTCCTTAGCAGTAAGCATTTATTTAAGATTATCCTAGTGTAGGTTTCATTAACAGAAGCGTCTCTAGGGTTCCGTACAGCCAAATAAATATTTTGAAAAGCTAGCATCATATATTCTTAGAAACCTAATTAATAGAAAAAGGTTAATAATAAAATTTGTTGCTCTGAGAATATAAGGAAATCAAAATTAAAATGTCTGCTCTGTGAACCGTGTTTTATAAGATAGAATATCTGCGCTGTTATATATATATATATATATATATATATATATATATATATATATATATATATAACGGTTCATAGATAAATAGGATTAAGCTTGATAAGTATAAACATGCTATATATATATATATATATATATATATATATATATATATATATATATATATATATACACACACAAATGCGAGCACACACAGACACACATTCATGCGGACGATTGCGTATGAATACAGATTGCGGTGGACAGTTCTGAGCATGTTTTTGGTGTACGTGTGTGGAGGGTGGTGCTGTATTAGTGTTTTATTCATGAAGTGAGGGCAGCTTATTAAATTATTAATCAAATGTGTGTCGCTGGCAGAGTTTTTGTGTGTGTGCGTGGGTGTATACTGTGTTCATCTCTGCGTATATACATATTGACATTTGATTCATTTTTATACGAGCATAGCATATAGAATAACTACATACTTGCTTATAACGATGGTTTGATATATTCCTTTATTTCAGTCATTTGATTACGGCTATGCTGGAGCACCGCCTTTAGTCGAACAAATCGACCCCGAGGCTTATTCTATCGGGGTCTTTTGCCGACCCGTTACAGGAACGTAAACACAGGACCATAGGTTGTAAAGTGATGGCGGGGGACAGACAGAGACACACAAACATATATATATATATATGCGACTGACTTCTTTTAGCTTTCGTCTACCAGATCCAAAGACAAGGCTTTGGTCGGCCGGAGGCTATAGTAGAACACACGTGCCCAAGGTGCCACGCAATGGGACTGAACCCAGCACCATGTGGTTGGAAAGCAAGTTATGTACCGCACAGCCACTCCTGTGCCTCTCTCTCTACATATATATATTTCATGTTTCTCTCTCTTACTTTTTTCTTGATGACTTCTTTGTGATATAATACTTGGGAAAGAATATATTTGCGGCTGAAGATAGCGTTATACCATCCTGTCTATCAATTATATACCAATATAATGATGCAACGACTATAAAGCTTGAAACACGTGTACCGCGGAATCCTTTCTGTTCTGTTTTTATTTTTACGTTTTTAATTTATTCATATATATATATATATATATATATATATATATATATATATATGCAGATATATACATAAGTGTACAGGTATATATGTGTGTGTGTGTGTGGGTGGGTGTGTGTGTGTGCACAGGGTGACCCGAAAGTAGGTTTAAGTTATTCAACTATCTCTTCGCCTTTATATATTAACAGTTTAGATCTTAATTATAAAAAAAAAATATGAAACCATTATTCTATGCTAATTGAGTTAAAATTGTCAAGCTCGCTTTTCACTTTGTAAGATAGAAATCTAAATCCAAGTAAATGCTTTAAAAGACATTTATAGTGTCTGCGTGATAACTGTAAACCTGCTTTTGGGTCACCCTCTATATATGTATGAGAGAGAGAGAGAAGTCATGCTTCTTCGTTGATATTCGAACACTCTTCTAAACTGTCACTGGGCCGAGAGCGGAAAATTGTGTGTGTATATATATATATATATATATATATATATATATGTGTGTGTGTGTGTGTGTGTGTGTGTGTGCACATAACCGCATTCATCTGTACATATATATATGCATACACATATATGCGTACGCACACAAATACCTCCGTTTTATATCTCAATGAGAAATAATAACTGATTGGTTGTTTATACCTGTATATATTTGAAAACATTAACTTGCACATGCGCATACACGGACACTGGCAAACGCATATTTACTTACATACAGTTATCTATATTTTAGATGCATATACATATCTATATATACATATTTCCATGCATTTATGAAGACATATGTCTATGCATATGTGTGTGTGTGTATTTATTTAATATGTCTATGCATATATATGTGTGCATATGTGTGTGAGTGTGAGCGTGTGTATTCATACATAAAGGAATAAATGTTTGTGCACATATTTATGCGAACATGCTCTTTTAAAAGTAAAGTGTAGAGGTTTCAAAATGATTAAAGTAATATATTTCGGCATCCTGTTTTCCGATTTACTCATCTTCTATGCGTTTGCATAGATGGACATCTCATAAATGAAATGCTTCAGAAATTGGTTGCTTATAAATATCATAGACAAACATAAGAAAACCCATTGCATTAGAATAATTTAAATCTACATATCATAGCTCTTCATATATATATATAAATATTAATCTACTATATTGTGTTTCGACTACAGAAAAAGTAATTTATCATCCTTTGAGTGAAAATTTTAAATTTCCCACTGCCGTAAAACGAGAACTTTGAATGTCATAAATAATTCCTGGCGATATATACTTTTCAAAGGTTAAATTGAAATATTCTGCAAGGAGAATGCATGTGCTAAATGATTTAGATTATATATAAAGTTGCTTTATTATAGTGTATTCTGGTTTCATCTATTCGTTTTATGCGGCATGAAAGCTGAGAGAAATATGATACGATCCATATATACACGTCTACATACACACACATACGCTTATACTTCTAGGCATGTATATGTATTCCAGATTCATGTATTTGTTTTGCGCAGCATGTATTCAGAGATGTATATAATATATATCAATACAAACTTTTATGCATGTTTATTAGTTCATCCTTGGAGTCCTTCAGCTAGAGCAAAATATAAATCAATATCGTTTGCAAGCAATGAATATTTACACAAAATCCATAAATGATAGACACGATGTAGCCCCTTGTTACGAACATTTATACCGTGTAATATTTTTAATTCTTGATAGGAAATTGTCTCCTTAATGGCTCCTTAAAATACAAATACAATATTTACTCTGTACAAGAAGTACATTTATATATGTCCGACGCCAAACGACTCGCTTGAGTATTCCTTCTCTAAATCTTATTTTTATTGATTCTAATGCAGAAATATCATAATGCAAAATGTGACATGATTCTCTATATCACTATCTAGCTGTTGCGGTTTCTAATAGGACTGGCAGCATAAGAGGTGGCGTGCCTACATTTGAAGTCAGTAACATTGCTATATTAATATGGATACTTTGATTCTACGAGAGAGAGAGAGAGAGTGAGAGAATGCGTGCGTTGAATAAACGTTAAATTACGCAAAAGCGAAAATAACACTGACATCTCATTTTAACACATGTTAACCATTACCAAAATTACATAAAAGTATCCTGAAATACTAAAGAGTAAATTAAGTCAATAAAATCGCCATCGGCTTCAAATACGTTTTCCAGATGAGCTCTGAATATCCTGCAAATCTTCCGGACGATCTTCTTGGTTAAGTTGGTGAATGCTGCTATAATCTTTGCTTTCAGTTCAACTTTGCCGTTGCAAGGTGTTTTCTTGGTTTCTCGCTCACCTGTGCCCCACACATAAAAAGTCAAAGGAGTTGAAGTCTGGGGAGTTAAGTGGCCAGATGTTAGGGGTGATGTGATCGCAGATATTGCCACACAACTGTGACTGGGTTCTCCTGCTTGTATGGCATGAGGTAGAGTCATTTTGTTAGACATAGGGGTTTTCCAGCAGCTACTCTCTTAGCCCATAGCAGCACTACCTCCTCCAGGTACCTGATGTAGGCCTCCGTGTTGAGTCTGAGGCCGTGTGGGAAGATGAATTGAGGCGTAACGTCGCCATCATTAGTGATCACCAAGATGTTTGATTTTTATCACTCTCGGTACATATCCCGAGATTGCCCCCCCACCACCACCATCAATCACTGAAATCTTCATATTGGAGCTTTCGGTGCGAATGCCAAGCAGTACAACATGTCATTTCCAAATTTCTGACAGAGTAATTTGCCTCATGGTTCTGTTCTTCTCACAGACGGTACCCAACCGACCCTATTTTATTGTGTACTCGACAAGATCAAAAATGTGCATGTGCGAAATTAAAAGTATCAAATCCCGACAATTTACCCATCGCACACTACATACATACATACATACATACATACATACATACATAAAGAAATACTAACCCAGTGTGATAAAAGTTATCTCCATAATAACAATAATACTACAAGATATCAAAAGTCTACTACAATAGAAGAAAAGGTGGAACGGTAGACAGCCAATCTATGAAGTGAACTCAGTTTGCCGCATGTTTGACTCGTATGAAAATTAAAGCAGATAACAAAAGCTATTCTGTATTTGACCTGAAGTAATATATGTACAAACTAATTCAGCCCAAAATATATTGGAAATTATTTTGAATTAAATCTGTAATTTAATCTAAACGAAGGATAAAGTTAATTCCTAATTTCTTCTCACACAATATTTTATATAACATGAGTGTTGAAGTTTCAAGTTTCATTCGCCCCATGCCCGCGTCCTAGCTTATGAATTGCCTTAGGAAATTATTAAAGTAACGCTAGATCTTCAGGTAACCTCTGAGTAGCTTTTCACACGGCTAGAAATAGTAACAAGATATATTTGCAAATGAAGATCATGGCGGATAATCTAGAAGCATTATGTTTTAAGATGT
Organism: Octopus bimaculoides; assembly: GCF_046866305.1. Taxonomy (NCBI): domain Eukaryota; kingdom Metazoa; phylum Mollusca; class Cephalopoda; order Octopoda; family Octopodidae; genus Octopus; species Octopus bimaculoides. The sequence continues at coordinate 95,561,469 of NC_142936.1, read as the reverse complement.
AGTGAAAGGGAAATAAATAGATTATTCTGAAGCCTGGATCTCGTCAAACAGGACACATCTTCGCTTTCACAAACAACACCGACTCCTCCATCAGATGATAGAATCGAATAAGGGCATACATACGTGTGTGTGTACACAATATATATATATTGGGTCATCCCATGAATAATGCGATTTCTTTATACTTCCTTTATTTTTCAAAATTAAGATAAAGTTCTCTTTTCATCTAAAATACATTTTCTTTCAATTTCTACAATGCTCTTCCATCTGTCTGGTAGACTTTCCAGGCACCTCTTCCCAAATTCACTCGTCCTTGACGAAAATACTCCTCCAGTACTGTTTTGACCTCGTCTACAGAATTCATATTTTTTCCGTCGAAATGATTTGAAGATTGCGGAATAAATGATAATCAGTTGGGGCAATGTCTGGCGAATCATGGTGGGTGGGGCATCGTTTCCCATTCCGACTACTCCAGCCTTTGGAATGTCATCCTTGCTGTATGTTGCCGAGCATTAACCTAATGGAAGAACACCTTTCGTCTTGAGACCGACGATGGTCGTTTTTCTTCTAGCGCTAACTTAAAGCTTGTCGCAGTAGATCTCTTTGTTATTGGTTGCCTTGGCTTTAAAAGTTCAAGGTGGACTAAATCTTTCATATCCCAACAAACACATAAAAACACGTTACGTGGGTGAAGACCTTCTTTAGCCTAGGGTGCCGGTGTTTCCCCTTTCCCTACCCACTGTCTTCGGCGCTTGACATTCTTATAGAGAACCCATTTCTCTTCACCTGTCATTATTCGGTCCAAAAAAGGTTGATTGGTGAGACGTGGCAGCAAAGAAATGCACACAATCATTCTGCGCGCGATTAAACTCAAAGTTTGTGAGGGACCCATTGACCCAATTAGCTGACTTTTCGGATGGTACGTAGCTGTCGATGAATGGTCGAATGACCAAATTCAAGCTTCTCTAATAGTTCTTCAACAGTTACAATGGAATTTTGCTCCACTGGAGTTTACAGGACGTCTTCGTCGAGCTCGACAGATCTTCCAGGATGAGGCTCGTCTTCTAGGCTGTAGTTTCCGGCTCAAAATTTCTGGAATCAACGTTGACACTGCCTTACGCTTATAGCCTGATTCCTATATACTCCATTAATATTCCTCGCACTTTCCGTTGCGTTGTTGCCTTTATTGAATTCAAAGGGCAAAATAAGCCGAATATCTTCCTTTGTCTCTTCCATTATAGCTTTCAAAAATTAGCTGTTAAAATCGAACTACATTCCTCAAAACTTGCACTAACAATAAGAACAAGGTAGAGTTACTTCCTGCTTTTGTAGCAAGTTGATACAAGTAGTTTATCCCGTTCCCCTCCACCTTTTAGTTCTTGCAATTGAAAAACCCGGATTATTTATGGGATGACACAATCTTGCTCTCTCTCTCTCTCTGATATATATATATATATATATATATATATATATATATATATATATATATGTGTGTGTGTGTGTGTGTGTGTGTGTGTGTGTGGCGGACTCTCCCGTCGAAGACGATGCATGAGAGTTCAAAAACAAAACAGCGAACAATATGCGAAGAAAGACAGGCAACAGCACATCCACATTACTATTACTACAATTCAGCAGTTTTTACAATCATTCACTTCACAAGTTTACTCCTCCCGCAAGTACTGAGGTCACCAAAATCAACATATGAACATGGTTTCATGTTTAGAGGAATCTCCAAGTTATAAAGCCTTTCATTTGTGTGTGTGTGTGTGTGTGTGTGTGTGTGTACACACACACACCGGAATTCCTATATGTAAGGTGTTATGTCGGCATTGAATGCATTATTCCTTTTTGCCACAGATCGAGTAGTAGTAGCAATAGTTGTTCTTGTAGATTTGTTTCGTGTCTGTAACGGGAAGATGTCCCAATATAGTTTCAGCATGCTTCTGCCACTACCAGTGCTACTATTACTGCTGCTGCTGCTTCTACTGCTGTTATTACTACTGATGCTACCGCCACCAATCTCATTTCAACTCATCTTATGTGCAGCAGCTAATTTACACCTTTTCAAAACGAAATATTGAATTTTATTTTTCATTCCATCGAATGAATCAGTGATTTAACTGGCTGACCGTTTTCTTTCTGGGTACCCGACTCTACTAATCAGAACCGACATATATGTATGAGTGTTTATACATACATACATACATACATACACACAGATATATATACATGTATATTTGTCTGTATGTATATATACTTATATACACACACACACACCTACATATACATATATCCATGTGTATTACACGTATATATATATATATAGAGAGAGAGAGATAAATACACACACAAAGAGAGAGATAGAGATAGAATATAATACTTCCTTATAATGGTTCATCCTATGGTTTTATTTTATATTGTTATTTTCCATTTGCTTTATTATTTGGTTGATGTCGAATCTATTATATTTTACTTTAAATAAGTCGTTATTTCTGATACATGTTATTATTTACAATCTCAGGTGCTGATGATAGCTATTTTTATTTCGAACGCTGCATGGCGTCTTGTAATATTACCGGAGATCAATAACCATTCAGTTACCTGGTGCAACACCAGAGAACGAGTATAATTGTTATCACGTATATAAGCTTGCTAATATGTGTAATTTATTTCGTATGTGTATTTCGTGTGCAAGATTCTTGATGTGTATACGTGTGTTGAAAGAAATACAATTAAACCTTGGGAGAGGCATTATGCCGGTAATAAACACACGCACTGGTTCAGTCCTTTATTAATTTATATAGTCTTTTTGTTAAATTATTTCATTGCACTCTTGCAATCTCTTCAGTAACTTGTCTCTCCACTTCCATTTATTTTGAATATATGATCTGGCGTTGTTTTGGCGTTGTTTCGAAACTGTTAGGTATGAGCATGTGAGTGTGTGCAAGCTCGTATGTGTGCACGCTCATATGTGTGCACGCACTTATGTGTTCGTGCTTATATGTAAGTATGTGCGTCCATATGTGTGTTTGTAACAATTTCGTTTATATCAGATCAGATAGAGACTTCTTAATTAATTTATTTACGTTCATATTCCGCATCATATGTGTGAACAACACATGCAACCATGGGCAATTGTAAGGCCCTCATCTACGTGTATTTGGTGTTTAAAATTGGTTGCGTTTCAGTTATGAGGACCGACTCCTGTATTTGTCGCAAAGATGCGTCACCGGGGTGTCTAGACAGGATTTCTATGTTAATTCTGTTCAGTACACCACCATGTTGTTCTTTGGCATGCTGGTAGAGCACCGAGGTTTGTTTTTGATTATTATAGTCCCTCCAATTTTCGTTTACACGCTCAGCCAAACTTCTTGCCGTCTCACCTATGTATGTCGTGTTTCTATTTTTACACTCACCATCCATACAGCTTATTTTGTAGACTACATTTCTGGCTTTGCAGTTGGCACCAGGACTATTTTTGCACACAATGCAACTCTCCTCAACACACCTTGTTCTTCTGAAGGGATATGTTTTACATATTATTGATCTAATTGATCTCCCTGGTTTTTCTATAACATTTATCCTCAACTTAATACTTTTGAGGATTTTTCGAAATCTGCGGGCCAGTTCTCCGTGTGGCGTGGCGTCCACAAACATTACTCCCTGGAACTTGTCGGTATTGTACCACGTGGTCTTTTTGTTTGTTTTGTCACTAATCCTTTGTAGTCTATTCCACTGTTTGTTACGGTATCTAGGTTGTGTTCCATTTGTATCTTTGACAACAATCTCCTCAAATTTCTTGTTAGCTCCTCTGTATACCCGGATTCTATCTTTCTGGCTGTATCCCGAAAATTGCATGCGATGCATGAAGTCTTGAATATGTTTTTGCCCCTCCCATGGATCGCACAGGGGGGGATATGTTTTTCATTATTCTAACCAAATCGGCTACTAATATATTGATTTTCACACTGTGTGATAGAGCCGAATTCTTATGGATAACATACTTTGAAGATATAGGTTTCATATAATGTGAGTGGAGGATTTGAACTTTGTCATTAATTGTTTCTAGCCAAAGTTCTGTGTCAAGTACTGGGAGTCTGATGTTTAGGTGTCTTGTTGGGTAATCTATTGTTACCTTGATGCTCTGGTGTATTGTATTAGCTATATTCTGGATGTTTTCCATCACGATCTTCTCGTTCTCTTCAGTCTGAATGTTTGATGGTGTTTTGACTACGATGTTAATGTCATCCACATATCTCCCGTATAGTTTGAGTGTTATTGAGTGTTCTTCGAGAGTGTGGCCGGAGACGTGGCAAGCCTATTCATGACCTGGTGGGACAAAAAGCTGAAAACAACTCTCGAAGAACACTCAATAACACTCAAACTATACGGGAGATATGTGGATGACATTAACATCGTAGTCAAAACACCATCAAACATTCAGACTGAAGAGAACGAGAAGATCGTGATGGAAAACATCCAGAATATAGCTAATACAATACACCAGAGCATCAAGGTAACAATAGATTACCCAACAAGACACCTAAACATCAGACTCCCAGAGAGAGAGAGAGAAAGAGAGAGAGAGAGAAAGAAAGAAAGAGAGATAGAGAGAAAGAGAGAGAAAGAGAGAGACAGAGAGAGAAAGAGAGAGAGAAATAGGTGGTTGAATGGGTAGACAAGCACGCGCACACACACACACACACACACACACACACACACACACGCGCGTGTGTGTGTAGTTTCGGATCTGTGCTTGTGGTTTTCATGTGTGTGTGCGTTGCCACACGAAATTTGTCGAGAGAAATCTGTAATACCTCAGAATGCTATTGTGTAATTTAGACACTTTGTTTTGAAAAATTCGATATTTTTTCAAGAATAAGTTAAATGGGACAAAGGTAGAGACGTGTCTGTGTCAAATATTTCTGCTAATTTTACCATATATAAAACAATGAAATTTTAAAATGACTGAGACCAAATGAAAGTTTGTTTCAGTTTTATTACAAAATCACTGGAATTGCTCCTACCCTGCTAAAATGAATCCCTCATTTTCCTCTCGTTCGATAATCTAACGTTTATGTTGTCATAAGCGAAGCCATAACGAAAGAGTTCAGAATAAGAAAGAGGTTTCAATATCATGGATTGACTACCTGAACTCTTTCGACGATGTTTCACAGATCTGGACATTAGTAAGAAGTAGATACATAAAACAGGTAATGAAGAAATGACAATTTTCTAGATAGATCTGGAGATAGCAGAAACTCTAACGGAATTGCCATTTGAATAATTTTCAACAAGAACTTCTTTCCAATTCATCGGACTGGATTCCAATATAAATATTTCAGAAAGACTATGAACCGTCTTTTGCATAACACCACAACCGAACACTTTATTGCAGATGATGAAATGAAAATGTAATATACAGAAAAACTAGTAACTCGGTTACTGAACGAATTCGGGTTTACTAAACGTAATGGTATGCGATCAAGATCAGAGTAACTTAGAGGGGAAGATTAATTAAGGATACATATGTTATGCTAGATAAAGAAATACAGACAAGAGAAATACTGCGACAACTGATGGACGTATTATTAGGCATCAATGAGATAGAGTACAATAAACACTAATGAGAAATCAGTAAAGAATGCTATAGTCACATTACATTAATACTTAATACAGATAAACACGAAACTGGGCATCAATATTTAGTTCTATTAATGTTATATTTATAATATTCTCACCTCAATGCTAAATGAATTAAAACGTCTAGACCAAAACAGATACTCTTCAGAAATAACGCCTGCATATAGAATACAATAGACAAAATCTGACAAAGAGAAGTTTATTTTTACCACGATTACAGGAAGGTATTGGCCTTTTATCACTAGAAAACTATTATAATAAAATAACTACTGTAAGACGACAAAAATAGCTGGTAACGAATAATGGAAAACTAATAAAAATTAACGACAAAACATAAACGAATATCAAAGTGTGTTTTCTTTCTTGTACGAAGCCAACAAATAGAAAACAAAAGCCTTAAATGTCAGACAGTTGTCAGGAGGAAATGAAAGAGAACAGGTTCTGAAATATCTAAGAACTAAGCAATAAATAAGAATACCATACTAGCGAAACGACCAGAGGAGCCCTTACATAACAAGTCGCAGAGAAAAAGTTATGATGGATGCTGTTTAAAAACTGTAGGAATGAGTTATCCGTCCATGGAAGGTAAAAGAACATGTGAGCCGTTGGCTCGTCACATTCTTTGAAGATTTAGTGAAGGTGGAAATATTAGCCTCGCTAAATAGCGTTATTATAAGCGCCCTGTTAGAGCATGGATACATGAACCAGCAGATGGAACTTGCTTTGGCATGTTAAAGTATCCGAGATCATTTGTGGTGTAACTCGAATAATCTTATCTCAATTCCACCCTTTCATGTCCATATTTAGTTCTTCAGTGTCATTTTTTTTTTATCTGTTTATTAATGTTCTCATCGCTTTTGACGATATAAAATTTCTTACACGATGTAAAGCCCCAGTCATTCTATTAGTGCTTTTTCCCTTTATATTTCGTATTTCTGCTGTTCCCAACAAACTGAACCTCTGCGTTTAATAATATAACCATTCATCATAATGAGTGGAGAATAGAGTCGAATGTTTCCCTATAATCACAGTCCTTTTCTGTAAAATGTCAGCCTCTTATATTAATATCCAATGATTAGGTCTCTTCCAGGATCCTTCCATTATGCAGTTTGCCTACAGCTACAGTGAAACTTTTCGGATCACTTGTGTATATTTTACTTTCGATGCTGGTACTGTATTCCCTCTTAACTATATTTTAGCCATGATGCATTAAGGTTGAAATCCCTCTTTTCATGCCAGATTTTAGACTAGAATAAGTTAAAATTTTATTGTGGTGTTGGAAGCAACTTGTTTGTACTGGCTCGTAATTTTCTAATGGTAGCAGTTGTTCGCTGAGCATCTCATCCCTCAATACGTTGGTGTGAAGAGACACCATAGATTTGTGTAAAATTTATGCACAAAATGTAATTAGTGAGCTGTGAACTCAACTCATTATTCTCCTTTCAATTTATTGTCGTGGTTACCCATCCATCCTAGCGGCGCAAATTGTTGGCGTTTTCTTCTAGTTTTGGTTTATGTGTATATATAATTAAATATGTAATTATGTATGTAAATACATAAAAACAAATTTCTTTTCACACACACACACGTACACATATATGCATACATAAAAACACACGCACATGCATATATATATATATATATATATATATACACACAAAAATGCACACATACATTCATACACACACACACACACACACAGGAAATTCGAACGCATGTTTTATTATTGAATGAAAGCAGATGCCTACTTCTCGTTTCTATGTCGACATAATTCGATAATTAGTGAAATGTAAAACTAATTCTGTAGACTCTCAGTGAATATTTTTTTGAAATCGTTTCATAATCTGTAATTGCGAAAGCTTAATATCTTTCATTGAATCACACAATAGCGATGCTGTAATAACTGATTAGTATCCTACTTAATGTATTGTTGTTGCTTTTCCTTTTACTGTTTAAATAAAAGTAATTACAGTAATATTGGACGCCATCGTATATTTCATTGTATAGCTTTCAGCATTCCTTTTATTATTTACATTAACATCTAAGTAGAAACTGTTCAATGTCTTTGCATCAAGATATCCCTCATTTACAATTCGTTTAATTCGTAACCATTCATGTATGATGGATTGCTTTTTTTTCCACAACAAATTCCCGACTTGTGTTGTATCAGTTCATTAAAAGGAACATAATGGAGTATTAAAATTTTGGTAGCATCATCAAATTAACTAAACTATTTCGCATAGTTTTTCTCTGCTTTCATTAATAATTATTTGTATTTCAATCATTGTCTTTCATTAATTCGTTAACTCTCTCCCTCACTCTTCCTTTCTCTCTCCCCACTATTATCTCTCCTTCTTTCCTTGGACATATCGTTCTCACCCTAGTAGACCAATACGAAGTATTTTCCAACCCCTCCTTTCTTGTCTTCAGTATTCTTTAGGAAGGGAGGAATCTAATTATAATTGATGCCAAATTTAGCTTTCATAACTGTGTTAATTCAAGCATGCATGTCTTCATCTTTCATTAAATGTAGTTGGAGTTTACCATTCCAAAGCATTCCATGAACCATTTCTTTTTCAACGTCAAATAAACAGAGAAAGGAATCGATCTGGTTATAGACTATTATTTTAGTGAATATTTCATTAGTATTCATTTTTAATTACTATTCAGAAATAATCCTTTCCTCCTTTCATGTTCTATAAAAAAATTTACTAATCTAGTGAAATGGCAGCAGGGAATTATAGACATAGACGCAGGGATGATTGTGTGGTAAGACGTTGGCTTCCCAACCACATGGTTCCGGGTTCAGTCCCAATGCATTGCAACTTGGTCAAGTCCCTTCTACTAGAGCATCGGGCTGACCAAGAGCTTGTAAATGGACTTGGTAGACGGAAACTGAAGAAGTCCTTTGTGAATAAATATATATATATATATATATATATATATATATATATATACATTTGTGCGTGTGTGTGTTTAGATTCTTTCTGTCTCAATTTGTCTCCAGTCACCTTTTTATTACCAGTGTTTGGTAAGTTTATAACCCCGTAATCTAGCGGTTCAGAAAAACAGAACGATAAATTAAGTGCCAGGTTTTAACATCCAATAAGTACTGGAGTCGATTCATTTGACTAAAATTTGCCATGGTTGTGCCCCAGTATGACCGGGATCTAATGATTGAATGGAATAAAAAAGTAGTCTTTAAATGAAATACCTTGTGGTATTTGATCCTACGAAGATATTAATTCTAAACTGTATTCGCCCACCAACGTGGGCGGAGCTGAAAAGAGACTTGCTTGCATTGGCAACTGCTAAGCACGCTTATAAAATTTTGATGAGCATGCGTAGACATGTCCAATCTCTTTATCTATAATAACCAATTGCCTTCGTGTTTATTTGCTCAAATGAAACCCGAAAGACAATAGCCATGGTTGACCTTTTATCTCCCTCAAAAGATGAATTTATTCTTATTCATTTGAAATAATCTCCCATTCTCATATTCAGTTTCTAACAATTGCCGAAAGGTTCTTGTTTAGCTTCCATTCTTTTGTGGAATATTTCGATAAATTAGCATTTTTATCCTGGGCGACATTCTATGTATCTCATTATTGCAATCATGCATAAATACACAGACACCAGTGTCGAAGAATAAAAAGGATTCTAAACGCTCTGAAATCATCACAACACCTAAATTTACCCAACAAGTTCAACTTCTTTACACAAGGCCTTAGAGTTAACTTAACCGCCTACATTGATTACAATCCCAGAAAGTTCATGAGGTCAATTGTCAAAGATCTACGTGTGTCAGAAGGAACATTCAAAAAATGTTGTCCACGAAGACATCAGATATGTCATATATGATGAGGAAAGGTCAATTTAGCAGAAAAACCCCAAAAGAAAAGCACTACATCAGAGCTCTTAAACAAACTGAAAAATCCATAGAGAAGATTTGATTTGGTTTTTCTCAAACAAGAAACACTTCGACCAAGATCAAAAAGTTAACAGAAGAAATAACAAATGGTTGTGTGCAGACCCTTCTGAAGTTCCAAGTGTTATGCATAAAACTTTCCTCTGACTGTCATGGTATGGGAGTTGTCTGCAATGAAGGACATATGATGCTTCCGTACTTTTTTCCACAAGGCCTTAGAGTTAACTTAGCCGCCTACATTGAAGTCCTGAAAATAATTGTTAAGCCCTGGTTAGACAGTGTAAGCAATGGAAGGCCATGTGGGTTTCAGCAAGACTCAGCACTATCACACATGGCTCTAGCAGTACAGGAATGGATGGCTAAGAATGTTCCTGATCACACATTTAACACTTGGCCTCCTAATTCCTCAGATCTCAGTCCATTGGACTATTACATGTGGAGCGTTGTTGAGAGAGAGGTCAATGAACACACCCATAATACCAAAGACTCTTTGAAAGCTGCCATAGTCAGAGTAATGTCAAAAATGAACCAAGATCACTTGATTCGAGCATGGAGAGGATTTAGATCTCATATAGAAGCAGTTGTTGAAGCTGAAGGTGGCTTTATTGAATAACCTTATAGAAAAGGTTTATTTTTATCCTCATAGCTTTTGAGAAATAAAGTTATCTTATTGTATATGTTTTTTATAAACACAAATCTGTCCCCAAATACCTTACGTACCCTGTATAGTGAAAACTCAATCACCTTAAGCGACAGACCAAATTTCAAAGTTATAAAAGGTGGACTGAACTCCGAACAATAGCCTCAACCGTAACAAAACAAAAAGATTAAATCACCGATTAGTAGTCAAATAATATCAACAACGAAACCTAGTCACACATCTGGTGGCCAAATAACATTTTCACCTACGTATTTTCTTTTGTAAATTCTAAAATGCAATCATAAGATTTGAACCTGACATACCCATATAGAAGCTCCTGATTACGTTGGTGTTGTGTTCATCACACATGCAAAACTTTGTAAAGCACTAACAACCTAAAATCTTTCCAGCAGGTCTTCACCCTTCAACTTGATACTTTACGACAGAGCTCCACCAATTCCAGAAAAATAAGATCACCAAAGACTATAGACTGTTAAGCTGAACTTATATGTACCACAATCTGAAGTACACTGAAACTTCGAAGTCACTGTTAACACTATTCTTGCAAAGAAAAATGAATATAACTTCCATAGTATTGTGTAGTTCATGTTTAATGCAAAATCATTTTTATTTTCTCTCGACATCGAAACAGATTTAATATATGCGCGCCCGCGCGCGTGTGTGTGTGAAAGACACCTGCACACACATTTACATACACATATGTTTAATTGTACAGACACACATACCTATATGTGTGCATGGCCCGTCGTATGCTGAAAAGCTGAACTTTTCAATTTATTACGATTCATTACAGTGTTTTCATATTACATTCTTAGTACTTATGTTCAGTTTGAGTCAATAACATATTCGTGTTATTGGCTTCAATTCTGTCATCGATATACTGAGGGGATCAGGGTGTTGTTGCCAAGTTGTGCAGTTCGTTACACATGATCAACGCTGCGTAGGTCTGATTAAATCATCATTACCGATTTTAAGAAACTAACGCCAAACCTGGAGTCTACGGTACTAACTTCTGAATGTGAGGTATCTGTTGGTTCAACTTTGCATTTTTGCTTCTACTTAACCTCCATACAATTTTGGTACAATTCTGCTATGAGATACTAGCAATGAGATACAAAATTCAAACGCATTCATTGTTTCAGGAGAACATGTTTATGTTTGAGATAGAATCTATTTCATATTTATATAACAATAAATATACACAAACATATACATATATATGTACATATGCGTGTGTGTGTGTGTGTGTGTGTGTGTGTTTGTGTGTGTGTATGTGTGTGTTTGTGTTTGTGTATGTATGTGTGTGTGTGTGTGTGTGTGTGTAACTGAGTGGTTTCGGCCATTATCGGGCCTAGACCATGACTAACTCAGTAGCACCTCCTGGAAAAGTCTTTTAGGTAATTATTTCGTTACACCTTTCAAGCAGAGAGTTGTTGTTGGTTGAGATGTATCAAGGTGTAGGTGGTTTATCCGGTATTTCCTGAAGGGATTTTTCCAGGTACCGTTTGAAAGTTGGGGGGGGGGGAGGGTCTTTCCTACTTTAATTTCTTTCGGGATAGCATTGAAAAGGGCAGGACCGTTTGCAGTGAATAAATTGTGCCGCAACGTGATGTGATCTCGACCTTTGTAGGGGACGCATTGCACGGGGTGACTAGTCTTGGGTGAATTGTAAACATAATACCGATATCATTTGGATATTATATATATGTGTGTGTGTGTGTGTGTGTGTGTGTGTGTGTGTGTGTGTGTGTGTGTGTGTGTGTGTGTGTGTGTGTGTGTGTGTGTGTGTGTGTGTGTGTGTGTGTGTGTGTGTGTGTGTGTGTGTGCGTGTGTGTGTGTGTGTGTGTGTGTGTGCGTGTGTGTGTGTGTGTATGTGTGTGTGTGTGTGTGTGTGCATTTATATAAACATACATACATAGAAACACATACAAACCCTGATTATAAATTATCATTTGTATCTATCGTCATCGGTGCATTTGGCTATGCACCGAAAGAGTTACGCAACAACTTAGAAATACTAGTTATTTCGAAGACAGAGAAAAAGAAGTTGACTTTTTCTCGAAATCAAAAGTATTAGTTGCACAGTGAAGAATTGTAAGACATTCCAAAGGTTCTTGAGGTTATTTAGTTAAATAGATGCTCACACATGGGCGTGTACTTCGACAGCTCAACCACATTTTAAAAAACACCGGGAAGTCTCTCAACTCAAAATGTCTTTTCGCTTTGGTTGCTACAACATTCAACTCTCTTGAGGACTTAAATAGAAATCAATACAAAAACAGACATACATACAAACATACATTAAACATGGCAAAGTTACATTACCCGCTGTGCAACAAATGTACTATCATTATTGTTTTTGTGCATCTGAAGCTCAATTCCGATGGAGAAGACCAATAGTCAAAGAAAATGTAATTGTTGTCCTTCAATATTTCATTATTATTTGATATGAGTTTTTGGACGAAGTCATCTAATGTCTTCCAAACTTATTGAAGACTGTAAATTATGAATAGAGAAAGTTATGTCTGCTTTCTTTTGGGCGACCTTAGGGAAGTCTCATATTATGATAAATTGCCATCATTTCGTAATATATATTTGTATGTCGTAACATTATATCCTATTTTCATATATATATTTTTTTAAGACCAATGAATATATGCATCACATATGATAAAGTAAGAATATAGATATATCAGCAATTTTTATTAGAAGTGTCAGAGAATGTGCAAAAAGCGGTGTCTCATGCATTAAAAATATTATTCGTCTGATACGAATAAATTTATACGAAATAATAGTGTGCTTGTCATTTTCCACATATTTCATTTGTTTTTTCTCTCCTCTCTCAATACAATAGCCCAAACAATTTCGTGCTGAATTAT
>NC_142936.1:95493358-95543358 GCF_046866305.1 Octopus bimaculoides | reverse complement strand
TTGCATATGAATCACTACTGACGTTGACATCAGGTAGCCAATAACTGTGAACGTGCTTAACACAGCATGCAACGAGGTTTATATCCGAATATAATAATAATTTTAACTGATAAGTATACATATATATATATGAGGTGGGATTAACCGTGTGTGTGTGTGTGTGTGTGTGTGTGTGGCATGTCCAGTCCTTTTATACCTCCCCGAAGTTTAACAGTTCTGAAATATAATCTGACAGAATAAGCAGCAAACATGAAGTGTTGGTGCCAAACTGACCGACAAACCCGTGAGGCTGTGAACCATCCGGGCCAAAGTCCAATGATTTGAAGCAAGGAAATAAAATGATTGACAAAACCCGTGTTCATTAGGATATTAAAATCCAATTCTACAGAAATAACAAACAACATTTCAGTGATGATCTCAGTTTCTCTTATGTCTAAAGCTGTTCTGTTCACGTGACTATTTGCTGCTAAAGGGACGACTCTATTTGGAAGGAAAACCGGAGAATAGAGTGAAGACATTTTGTGACATTTGTTGAGAAATATCATCTACAAATGGCACACGAATTAGAATAAGCATATATACTGCGAGGAATTTGAGAAATCTAAGAAATCGGCCGGCTATTTCAACAGATGAGTTAGTAATTAATACAAAAGTAATTTTATATATAAAGTAGTGAAAGTGCTGGAATATGGAGAGGAATAATTGTTTGTTATTGTTGCATTATTGATGTTATTGTGCTGTAGCTATACACGAGTAATTAATTTTGAGGTGCAGTGGTGAAAACTGCAGCATGGCTGAGGTAGGCGATAATGTTAGAAAATTAGTCAAGGTTGAAAAATTAAGGCGGAACAATTAGCACAGGGTAAAATTAACGCAGGAAATACCTGGAGAAATGGGAACATTAAAGATAAATTACACTACATGTTATTGTGGAAGTGAGGACTGAGGTCAAAGAATGACAAAGGTCAGTTGATGGATCCCTGACTTAATACTTAACGCTTTCGTGCACAATTATCTAGCACGACAACTAATGTAGGGTTTATCGATGTGAAAATTTGTTAAAGTCATCAATATTAGCTTGACGATCAGGCAAAACGAATTCATATCTGCGGTCTGATGGTTTCTTAGGTTACAAAAAGGGATTATTCCTTGCGTTTCTGAATGCAGGAGGAACGTTGGTGGAAGGTCTCCCCACATAGTGTGAGTTCAGTTATCTGTTGAAATGTCAACCAAATGCTTTCGTAAATCCTGCTCGTGAGGCTGATCTCTGCTTAAGCATTTGTATAACATGCGGCCAGCTTCACTTTGGTATGAAAAAGCTGTTAGATTTTACAGGAGCTAAAGTAGATAAAGTTGTTGGAGAAACAGTCAAAGTGATTTGTTGTTGAGACTGAGTTTGACTTGCTTGTGAGGGCAAGATTAGTAACAGAAGAATAGATATCTGGAACGGGAGCATCCTTGGAAAACACTGGGATGTTGTTATGGAGTGAAAGGAGCTTCTAAACAAGATGTTGCTCAGGCTTTAGGCTCTTTTGAAAGGTTTCAGAAGAGCAAAGCTGTTTCTCAAAGGAAGAAATATTTTGAGTATCAACTGAAATACAAATCTGATTGGTCAATGGTAGGAGAAAACTGAACAATATATTCAGTGTTGAGTGGGAAGGGATATGAGGATTTGGAAAGTGTATCTAAAATATTTGTCCATAGTCGATAGAGTGAAGGAACTGAAAGAGAGAGAGAGAGAGAGAGAGAAAGAGAGAGAGAGAGAGAGAAAGAGAGAAAGAGAGAGCTAGAGATACAGACAAACTGACAGTTAGGCAGGCAGATGAACGGAAGGAAGCAGAGTATAGTTTAGTGTAAATACAATCAGAAATATGCTGAAGTTGAGGAATACATTAGGAGTCATTAAATCTGTCATGCATCGAGGTTATAGCAATGAGATGTGAGGAAATTGATAAATGAGTCAGGAGAGTGAAAGGGAGACTGAAAGCAAGGTGAATTGCGTTGGTGGACAATATTAAGACGCATCACATGGTACTTGATAGGGCAGGAATTTGTCAAGGTAGAGAGAAGCACACTGTGTGGCACCTGGTGATGCTGATAAAGATGGCAGCTACTGAGATCGAGCGACCGAGATGGTTGATAGACTTTAAAGATATAAATAAATGAGATATACGTTGTCTACAATGAGTAGAGTTAGTAAGAGAGAAATATTACCAATCAGGGTTTTAAATGTTTGCCTCTGTATTATGTCATCGTTATTGAAAGAGGCACCAAATCCATTATCGGATATAGGATATAGCTGACATCTTTTATCATCAATGAGTGGGTGCCTTTTCGTTTTTCTGAAATGTTTGCTGCCGGATCGCATTTTGAAAAAGCGAGTACTATCATTGTAATAATGCCTTTCATTAACAGATTTGATATTTTGTAGATTCGAGTGATACTGAAAATGCTTATTTTTTTTGTTTTTGTTTTTTTGTCCTCTTTCTTTTTAGCAAATCTATGAAAATGAACCAGTAACGATGGCCTGGCGTGATCTATTACCAGAAGAAAGATGAAGGCTGCAAAACTGAGACGCGAAAAGATTATCTATTGATAAACAAATGAAAGTGGATGTTGTTTTTCATGACGCATGTTTTCTGCTACAACTCCGGATCGACCAGTTGCAGAGAAGAAACACTGTGAAATCCTGTTGTGTATATACATCCCCGTGTGTGTGTGTGTGTGTGTGTGTGAGCGCGCGCACACATTCGAGTGTCTTGGTTCGACATATGACAAAATAGATAGCAAGCATAACAGAATAAGTCCTGGGATCGATTTGTTTGACTAAAACCTTTCAAGGCAGTGCCACAGCATGGCCGGAATAGAATGTTGGAAACAAGAAAAGGATTAAAAAAATACACTGTCGCACACACACACACACACACACACACACACAGAACTACATATGAACAAGAACAAATGTGTCTGTGAAAAGGTGTGTATGCCTCTCTCGATGTGTGTGTGCGTGTCTGTGCGTGTGTGCGTGTCTGTGCGTGTGTGCGTGTCTGTGTAATTGCAAACATAAAACGGAAAGAGATAATCAAAAAGTTCGATAGCAATCGAAACATTAGCGTACATAATTTGATTACACATACATACATTTATATTTTTGTGTATGTATGAATACACGTTTGTATATTCAAATACGCGTGTATATATACATATGCGCGTGTGTGTATGTGTGTAGGTGCACGCACGCACTTTCACTCAAGCACTAATGCTGGTGCGTCTGTCTGGTGTATGTCTGAATGCGTGTGTGTATGTATGTGTATTTGGTTAGGGGAGATAAAGATAGGATTACACACTCGAAGGAAGATTTCGCTCGCTCCGCCAGGCATCAACGTGAGCGTATTTCAAAGTAATAACATGCTGTAGAAGGTCAACAGCCTGAAAGATTACATCCCCATTTCACGGTTCGGAGAGGTAATCCCCGTTTATCTCCATAAATTAACGGGGATAAGACACCCTACACTGACGGTCTAAAATGGCCTTTTGCTATTTTAAGTTCGTGTACGATAGCTTGCGTGTGTGTATATATGTACATATATATATATATATATATATATATATATATATATATATATATATATATATATATATATATATAGATAGATAGATAGATAGATAGATAGATAGATAGATAGATAGATAGATAGATAGATAGATAGAGGGGGGAGGGAGGGAGGGAGGAGAGAGACAAAGACAGATAAAGAAACAAAGAGACAGATAAAGAGAGATTGATAAATAGTTAGACAGATAGGTTGGTAGGTAGGTAGAGAGGTAGATAGACAGAGAGGAGAAATAGACAGAGGTAGATAGATAAACAGATGTAGATAGATAGACAGAGGTAGGTAGATAGACAGAGGTAGGTAGATAGATAGATAGATAGAGATGTAGATAAATAGAGAGGTAGATAAATAGATAGAGAGGTAGACAGGTAGGTAGGTAGATAGACAGGTAGGTAGGTAGATAGAGAGGTAGGTAGACAGGTAGACAGGTAGGTAGGTAGGTAGACAGGTAGGTAGGTAGGTAGGTAGATAGACAGGTAGGTAGGTAGGTAGGTAGATAGACAGGTAGGTAGGTAGGTAGACAGGTAGGTAGGTAGACAGGTAGGTAGGTAGGTAGATAGACAGGTAGGTAGGTAGATACATTTCTTTTATTAGCCACACAGGGCTCAACGAAGATGGGACAAATACAATGTAGAGCTTTTCTTTTTGGGAGGGGGAAGGAAGGAAAAAAAAAAAAATTGGTGGTGTCGATCAAAAGGGATCGTAGGAAGGGAAAAAGGAGCAGTTCGATCAAAAGGGATCGAAAAAAAAGAGAAAAGGAAAGGCCGATCAATAGGGATCGTGTATCACACAGTAATGTTCTCGTGTAAAAAGAGGGGAGGACAGTTTAGGTTTAGCCGTGGAAGGAAAAGCCTACGGAAAAGACCACGGTAACCTTGGTCAATATTCTCATTGAAGAAACTATAACAGTAAGTGACTCTCTTTTGCCTTTTTTTTTTTTTTTTTTTTTTCTTGTTCATAGGGTTATGCTCAAGATGGCTCCGTCGTTCACACGTGCCATCCTTGCTACATTCACCCATCTTTTTTTGAAGCATTCACTAGACAAGACTTCCCTTTCTACTCTCAACTTCCTCTTCAGGTGATACTTGAAGAAGTTGATGAGAGATTGCCCAGAGAGGAAAGTCTTTGTCTCTAGACCTTTCAGACGCGTCCACCATACACATTCTTTCGCCATAGCCACAAGTACGATGAAAATAGCTCTTCCTTCCCGTTTAAAGGAAGGAGGCGCGACAATATTCACGATAGACTCGGCTGATAGACCGACTCGTCCCACACGCGATAGCAGTTGTTCGACGTAAGCCCACAGCTCGGAAATGGTGGGACACTGTACGAGTGCGTGCAGAACGGTTTCGTCGCTCTGCCGGCATCTCGGACAGGTCGGCCCCGTGTTTCTCGAGCCATGCCTGTAGAGCTTATCCCGAACGGGTAGTGCTTCTCGATAGCACTGCCAGGCCAGGGATCTCTGGAAGTTGTCCATAGGTCCCGGCCCGAAGGTCGTCTTAAACAGGCGGGTCAGGTATTCCTCGTCGACGCCCAGGTTCGCCCCGAGATCGTCGTCGTACCTTCCCTCCACTAATCCACTATAGAATGCGTTAGTTGTGATGCAGTCGCTCAAGGTTGACCCGGGTTGTTGGAGTTGCCGAAGAGCAGCGCCTCACTCGCGGTGCCATTCGCCCTTCCTCGGCCTCTTCTTGATCCATGACTGCAGTTCGGTCATGGAGACGAGCTGCGGGAAAGCGCGCCGCACAAACGGTGACCACACCTGTTCACCGCTGTCTACGTAGAGCCGGAGATGTCGCAGTCTCAGCGCGTGTCTGCGCATCATCAACCACGGCATGCCCAGTCCTCCTTTTAACGGGTCTTGGCAGCAAACGGATCGCCTAACCATCGGAACGCTTCCTTTCCACAAGAAGCGGAAGAGGATGCGCTCCAGTTTGGTGATGGTAGGGTCGGGACAAGGAATGACGGTCAGGCGGTAGTAGATGACGGACGCGATGTACGTGTTCGCCACCTCCGCCCGACCTTTCAGGGAAAGCTTCCTCTCGGCCCATTGCCGGGCTAGAGTGGCCACCCTTCTCGTTATCTCGTCCCAGTTCTTCTCCGTTTGGAGGTCTGGACCAAACCAGACCCCGAGCATCTCAACCGGACCGTCAGTCCAACGTCCCACGACGGAGGCGCTACTTGACGGCATGGGGTTGCTTCTCCAGGTGCCGAGCCGCAAGCCCACTGACTTATCCCGGTTGATTTTCGCTCCCGTTACCGCTTCGTAGTCTCTCAGTGTCTCGCCGACAAGCTCGATGTGCTTTTGGCTAGACACTATGACGGTGACGTCGTCCGCGTATGCCGACACGCTCGTCCCGCATCCCAACTCTCGCGGGATGCCCCTCAGCGTCGCCAGCTTCCGCAGTAGTGGCTCGAGAGTCAACACGTACAGAAGCGACGAGAGGGGGCATCCCTGACGGACCGAACGTGCAATGTCGAAGGGTCTTGATAGATGCCCATTGACGCGAACTACCGAACGGATGCCTCTGTACAAGGCAGCCATCCAGCCGCGGAAAATGGGACCGAAGCCGGCTGCTATGAGGACAGCCTCCAAGTATTGATGGTCTACCCTATCGAAAGCTTTCGATTGATCTAAATTGATCAGGGCCCCACCCATGCCAGGTTCCTTAACTACCCTCTCTATGATGTAGCGCATCAGATGGAGGTTGTCATGGATGCTCCTGCCCGGCACCGCGCACGTTTGCGCCTTGCCGATCAGTTTCTCGATGACAAGCGCCAACCGCTTGGCTAACACCTTGGCCAAAATTTTCAAGTCTGCATTGAGGAGAGTGATGGGCCTAAAGTTATCTATGACGTCCCCCTTGTTTGGATCTTTCTTCAGCAGCGTTACGGCTCCTCGACTCACAAAACCGGGAATGCTCCCGTTTTGCTGCCAGTTGCAGTACACCGCCACCAAGACGTCTCCAAACAAGTCTGGCTTACAGTTGTAAAGCTCGTAGGGCAGACCATCCAAACCCGGAGATTTGTCCCTCGAGCATGCCGCCATCGCGTCCCTCACTTCCGCCGCCGTGATGGCACCTTCGCAGCACTCCGCCTCTCTTGCCGAGAGTCGTGGCAGGCTGTGCAGGTAGGCACTGAAGTCCACCCTGCGTTCTCGCTCGCCATTCGTCCCAAACAGTCGAGCAAAGTGCCGCTGAAAGGCCTCACACATTTTGCTTGGCTCGAGCAGTTCGCGCCCCTGTTCGTCCACCAGAGACCGAATGGTGGCTTTGTTGCCCTGTTGCGCCTCCGCCACCCGGGCCTCTCGTGCGGCTCCAACACCTTCGTTTCTTAGAGCACGCATCCTAGCCCTGACAACGCACCCTTCGTGTTTGGCGTTGAAGTGTTGGTCAAGGGCCAACCTCGCCGCCAAAATGTCGGATGCGATGCCACTTCTAATTGCCTCTTCTAGCTTCTTAACTAGTTCACCCTCTACTCTGTTTCTGTCTATGGCTAGTGCTTTGCTATACCTAACCGCTTCTGCTTTTATTGCTCTCTTGAGGGCAAACCACCATTTGTTATTGATGATGGCTCCTGTCAAAGCCCTCTTTACTAACGTGCTAATCCGGTCTCTGAAAACTGGTCTCGACGGGAAAGACGCGTTTAGTTTCCAGTAACCGGAGCCCTGCCTATGTGTCTTATCTAAGTCTAGCGTACACGTCACAAGTTTGTGATCCGTGTAGCTGACTATGTGAAATTGTGGACACCCTATGCTATCTCTATCTACTCTCCTACACAGTATTCTATCTAGATACGATCTCGACGACCCGATGCGGTTTGTCCATGTCCACATTGGCGCATTCGGGTAATCGAGTCGGTACCTGTCAGACAGTTGAAAGCGTCTGAGCAGGTCTTTGAGGCATTTGCATCCCCGTCTATTCCCATCTCTGCCCACATAGTCTAGATGCGTGTCCAAGGTAGCATTCCAATCCCCCACTAAAAGTAAAGGACGAGACGTTCCTAGGAATACTTCTAGACGTCGGAAGAAATCCGGCCTACCTGTTAAAGGTGGTGCGTATACTGATATGAGTCGAAAAGCACACCCATCGCTGCCATCGACATCCAGAACAACCAATCTACCCTCCGGGTCTATGAATACTGTCTTTACTTCGAGATCCAGACTCTTGCGAAAGAGTACCGCCGTGCCACTACCGCCCATTCTCGGCAGACAGGGAGAAAAATAAATGTTAAACTGTCTGCCAAACATGGACGATAGGGCCCGCGGATCATGGAGTCTGGTCTCGCTTATGGCTATGATTTCTAGTTTATGTGACTTTATGTCATTTAGGAGGTACCCTTGTTTCCAAGGGGACCCCAAGCCACGCGCATTTACACAACCAATCTTGAGCATCATTTTGATTTGAGTGCTAAAGTTTTATAAAGAGAGTCACTTACCGTTTGAGAGTTTTTGTGTCTCCTCCTTCGGGTTTTCTTCGAGGAGATCACTATATAGTTTTTTCGCCAGGTATTTTTGGCATTTGCCAACTGCCTTTGGAAAAATAGATTTTAGTGTGTGGTGCAGAGTTGGTGTTATGTGTAGTATTTTGATGTGTTCTGGCGGTGTTGTGTATGGGTGGTTGCTGGTTTTTATGTCTTCGTTTGTTATGTTTGTTTTTGTGTTGATGTATTCCATCAACTCTGAGTTTTTTGTGTTGATGGCAGTGAGCATTGTGTGTGTACTTGCTTTTGGGGTTTTGTTGCTTGTGTTGTAGTTGTGTGTGCTTGTGTTGGTGTCTGGAGTGTTTTCGGGAGTTGTGTATCTCCCTGCTTTGTTTGTGTTTGCTTTTCTTTTCTTGCTCCTCTTCCTCCTTCCTTTCTGGGCTATTTGCCATTCCTCATTACTTTCATCTTCCGACGAAGGTTCTGAGGAATCGGAAGGAGGTAGGGGCAAATTGTGAGCGTCTGTGTGTGCTTGTGTGAGTGGTTGTGTTGCTGTTTTTGTTGGTGCTGATGGCTTGTTATTTGTGTGAGGTGTGTGTGATGTGGGGGAGGGGGAAACAGTCTTGGAATTTTCTTTCTTTTCCCCTGCTTCCTCACTTGTTGTTTTTGCAGATGCTGTTGTCTTCTCAGTTGCCAGTGTTGCTTGCGTTTCTCTTGTTTTGATTGTTGATGGTGGTGTTGGTAGTAGGGTAGTAGGTAGATAGATAGACAGGTAGGTAGGTAGATAGACAGGTAGGTAGGTAGATAGACAGGTAGGTAGGTAGATAGACAGGTAGGTAGGTAGATAGACAGGTAGGTAGGTAGATAGACAGGTAGGTAGGTAGATAGACAGGTAGTTAGGTAGGTATACAGGTAGATAGGTAGGTAGGTAGACAGGTAGACAGGTAGATAGACAGGTAGGTAGGTAGGTAGATAGGTTGGTAGGCAGATAGATAGGCAGATAGATAGGTAGATATATTTATTGGCCACACAGGGCTGAACACAGGGGACAAAATACAAAGTAGAGCTTTTCTTTTTGGGAAGAAAAGGAAAAAAGTGGTGGAGATAGAATTTCGATGGTAAAAAAGGGATCGTAAAAAAAAAAAAAAACGTGTGGGCCGATCAGTAGGGATCGTGTATCACAAATATCAGTGTGAAAAGGGGAAACATATTCAGTAGGAATATGTGTGTGATATGTGTGCAGGGGTCCCTGGTGATAGTCGTGGCCTTCCTGGATCTATCGTCTCAGGTGGTCTTGGATAGTGGTTTGTATGGTGTTGAATATGTACCTTCTGTATCCATTTTAGATGATGCACTATTTTCTGGGCCATGCTTAAAAAAGCTTGCTGTTCAGTTGCTGCAGTTCGCACAGCCTCTGCATATAGCCTTTTGTTGGGAGCAGAAGGAATATGTGGACTTCTTTCCTTGTGAGTCCTGTTGGTTCTTGGTGGATTATGGGTATGCAGGTTCAAGTTTTTTGGTTTCCCTTTTCTGCGCTCCCGCTTATTTTGTTGTGGCTGGTCATCTAGCATGTTTAGGTGTTGGGGATGGGCAAATACTGATATATATATATATATATATATATATATATATATATAGATATATATAGATATATATATATATAGATATATATATATATAGATATATACACACTTATATGTATATATATATATACTTATATATATATATATATATATATATACTTATATGTATATATATATACTTATATGTATATATATATACATATATATATATATACATATAAAATTATACAGACATGTATACACATACATATATACACATATACATACATATATACACATACATATATGCACAAACATATGTACATATACATACATACACACACATATATATACACACATACACACATGTACATATATACACATGCATATATACACGTATACACACTCACACACACACGTGTATATATATATATATATATATATATATATATATATACATATATATAATATACAGACATAATTACACAAAAATTCACACACTCATATTTCACTGCAAACTTTGCGATATGCATCCTTGTTTCTATATATATTTACTTGAATAGCCATACCCTTTAATATTGAGCTCTTGGAGCTGTTTGAGGCTTTAGCTGTATTTATGTTCATAATTTATATTTTATTTTTATTGAGATATCTTCCTAGGTAACTGAAATTGAAATCAGAATACACAAAATAATCTTTCGCAAGAATCCATTCTTGAATATTTATTCTGTTTTACTTCTTCGCTCAACTACTCTAGGCAGCTGAGGAGTGACAAGCAACTGATGCGGCAGTAATTTACGCATATACACACACAAACACGCATATCTGTGTGTGCATGTGTGTTACTTTATATATTGATATTTGCCGAGATAGGAACCGGAAGTGTCTGCAAATAAGTTTCAGTTAAATTAGAGTTACAAATACAGTTGTAACATTTCACCGAATGAAATTGCAAACGTATGCTTCATAGTCAAGCAAGAAGTGTCTTACCTTTACTCAATAATGTTTATATTTTCTTTCGGTTGGACAGAAACATACGATTTTTCAGTTCCCAGATAATATAATCAAATCAATACTATCGATGCTATTGGGGCTTTTACATTATCGAACATCGAGGAAATATGGAACTTACGATGGCAACATATAACCTCATAATGTGAAGGAAAATTCTGTCTACGATTTCCCCCCAAGAATTACATGTCAAAAATCGGAAAGAAGAAAAATAACTGAAAAATATAATTGTAATAAAAGTTATAATTTTAAAATGATCTCGTGACTTTTGAGCCACCCTGCTATATTTCCTTGTTATAATAAATATAGAGATTAGAAACACCAGAAGTGTGATGGCAAACGTAAGCTTTACATAATTCCTAAATGTGATATTCTGTGATAAAGTGAAACTTTCTCTTTTCCTGTAATATAATATCAAATTCGAAATTCGTTTGTATTCAATAAAGAAAGAAATTATAAATGATATTCTTTTAAATTTCTCTGAACACAATGAATTCTCAAACTTAGAAGACATCAATTGTTTCTCTAAGTTGATATTTCTTTTATTATCAAATTAGCAATACGTTGAATTAAAAATATTCATTATCCTCCTGAGAGAATAATCCATCAGTCGCTGACAATAGAAAAATAATTTTTATAATTGCGATATAAATATATGTGATATACGTGTGTGTGTGTGTGTCAACGCCAAATAAGACATAAAATATGAATTATTCTATAAACGTAAAGGAATAACAGCAGGTGTATTTGACTGATAAAAAGTTAAGACTGATAACGTGTCTAGACATTTAACTTTGAAGAAGTCTAGACATTCAGTGTTACCATATATATAATCACTTAATTGTAGATGAAAAGAAACAAAGAGAAATTTTAATATTATTCATTATTTGTCAGAATAATCTGCTTCAATCACAAAATATTGTATGTATCTAGCTTTAAGCTCGTTTTGCACGATCGTCTAGTTGTAGTTAAGTATAAAATATATACGAAATCCTATTACAATGCAAATGTAGTTGTATACAGGATTAAATAATGATGTCTTTTAAAATAACCTGGATATTTTTCAGGTATAATTTGATAATGTTTGTAGAAAAATTTAGTAACAAAATATTGGAAATTCAGATGCCTTTAAAATAACTTTGGACATATTGCATGTAAAATGGGCATATAACAATTTGGCAAAGCAAATTAATGATTTTACAAACATTGCGAAGGGGAAAAAAAAGATTTCTGTTTGCAGTAATCGTAATGGTTTACTTATAAAACATTATATATATATATATATATAACGTTTTATAAGTAAACCATTACGATTGCTGAAAACAGTATATATATATATATATATATATATATATATATATATATATATATACATATATATATACATACAGAGAGATATATAGATACATACATACATACATACATACGTAGATAGAGACATATAACAATCGGTAGAATGTTGATGTTTTGTTACGATCGTTTCAGTGACTAAAGGAAATAGCTGCTCATCTATAACAACTGTGTGCATAATTTGTCAATTAATGAAACGTTTAGCGCTTCAATATTCTCCTCAGACATCAAAATTAGTATGACACCTTCTCAGGGTTTCCAACAAATGTACTTGTGAATGGTGATTATATTTTCTTCGAGTTACAAATATCAAGAACTTCCCATCCAAATAATTCAGTGGATGTGGATTGTACGTACATATTAGCCATGAATTGTCACATGGAGTCCTGCTTTACTCCATGTGAGCATTCATGTAGGAAGATGGAGGAAGACATCTGGAGGCCCAAGATTCAACCTCTCCTCCAAACGCAGGTTAAAATAACAAGGGACTTAGTAGCAACATATACACGTTCGTCTGTAAATGATCAAACGACGAACGCAACATTTAATCTTCAATCACAACTACAATTACCATTTACATTTCTGAGACATAATCTATAATGAGATAATTTTAACGCCTGATGCATAATCCTAAAGGCAATGTAAAGTATAGTTCAAATAATTGCAATAAATATTTAGCCAGATTGCAGTTAGGTCAATCTCCAATACATATTTTAGGAAGTATAAGAGATATTCAGTTGCTAATTAAATAAAATAATCAATAGTTATGAATAATGATTTCAGGAACACATACTCAAACGATAAAACTTCCCTTCTGCTCTAAGGGTTAATGAAATTCGGTCATTAATTGCTGTTCTTGGTGGCGAAAACCTTAAGCATTATCTAATTTCCTGTGCAGCGTTACGTTTATGCATTCTCAGTGTCTTCCTCATAACGCAGGGAGTATGTGGTCGGCCTAAACTCCTACGTTAACTAGAACCATATAACAAACATTAATATATGCATAAATGCATTATTGCTTACACACACACATATATATATATATAAGTATAGATATCTATGTGTTTATATATTCATATGTATATACACATATGCATATATATATATATATATATATATATATATATACACATGTATATATATATGTATGTATTTATATACAAATATATATATATATATACACACATATATGTACGCATGTATATATATACAAATATATATATATATACACACACATATGTATGTGTGTATGCAAGTATATATATATATATATATATATGTATATATATATATATATATATGGGTAGATGTGGAGGTGTGTGCGTGATATTCGTATGAATATATATATTCAGCTTCCTGTTATAAGCACAGCAACAAATTGATAAGAGGAAATGTGTCAGTTACACAGAATGACTTTAGACGTTTGTAAGATATTCCAGCTCATAAATTCAATTTACTCTAGTTAAAAGACTGCTGCATAAAGGCTGAGGAAAATACATTAATGGGATGAGAGGAGACATGTTATAAAATACACCGCCACAATTAAATTAACACAAAACGCAGTAGTGCAGTTTCAGGCAGAGGTTCATCTAATTTCATATAAAAAGATGAGTGTGTCAACGCGCGTGAGTATGTATGTCTGCCGGTTGCGCGCGCACGTGTTTGTGTGTGCTTGTGCTTGTGTGTGTGTGTGTGTGTGCGTGCGAGTGCGTGCGCGCATATGTGGGCGTACGCATTTGTCAGACGAAACAGCCTGCTAATACAATCATATTTCTGAAATCTTTCTCTGTGTATAATTACATTAGCATAATTACACACAGAAATACACACACACACACACACACACACACACACACACACACACATGTATATGTATACATATATATATATGCATACACACATAAATGATGAGCCGTATAAGCCAATGTGGCTGCTCAGCATTTATGTGCCTCATTCATGTATGTGTATGTTTCGTTAAATATTTTCTTATACGTGAGTTATACTGAAAGGAATGCTAAACTAGGCAGGATCTATTTCAACTGATAAAAGTTGTCGATATTTTATATGCTGGCAGAGGGAACTCTTCTTCTGTAGTAAACCTTCTTCCCGTTCTTGCATGGCGGATAGCTTCCAAAGAAGAATAAGATGTCATTGATCTTTTTTGTCTTTTCGAAGAAGAAAAGCTGGGGGGACATTCCCGGAAGGCCGTGGGATGTTTATGGAGACGGCATCATTGACTGAAGCAATTTGCCGTACTAATTCCTGCAAAGAGATGAATCACAAATCGTGATTTTGCTGCACAATTAAAATGTGATCATAACACATTACGAAATATGGAGGAAGACTTTCGTTATTGGAAAATGTGTGGGAAAAGGATACGTCGGCATGTGTCACTAGATTTGAACGAATGGAGGATGGACGTCTACTCTTATCTAATGGAATTGGTTGAAACTGATCAAGAGATAAGATGAAACGTGGACGCGTGTTTATGATTCGGAAAATGCCAGTGTAGCCTATAGAATGTTATACCCATTCTACAAATTCGCGAAATTTCAAAATCCAGCGATCAGCACAGAATATGAGGAGTGTTTTGATGGGTAACAAATACATCATTCTGCTTGATTTTCTGGAGTGTGACAGTGACATCAACTGTGAGTGGCACAATGAAACAAGCAAAATGTTTAGAGAAGCAACTGCTAGATCGTACTTTTTAATAACTTCATTTATCTGAAATTAACGAAGCATTTCTAGACGAAAAACTCTAAGGGCGTTTGGAAAACAAAAAGCAAACAAGAAGGGCCTGTCTATAATAAGATCGGCAAATAAACGTATCGCGCAATATAGGAAATAGGGATTTCCGTTAGATCTATGAGATTTTTGTGTCTTTTTACGGAGTCAAACATTGTACGAGAGGGAATATTAAAACAAACATTTCCAGGAAACACGCGAGTAAAAATGCTTTAAACCAAGGGGCGAAAGACAACGGACCTGAGTCGGTACTATTGGATGTTCTCATTGAAGAATATTTAAGAGATGTAGCTAAACTAAGAGGAATCAATATACAGGAAAATATAGGGAATGCTGGTGGCGATCGTTATATCAGTGGTGTGGCTGAATGAAAATAAAACCATAAAAAGCGTTTTAGATCCAAGGCACGCTAAGAAATCGAAAACATTTTGATTATGTTTTAGGACGCAACAGCATAATACTCGGTTGTAAGCCGTTGACTCCCAAGTTATTTTTAAGTATTTTAACATTATAATACTACAAAGTAAGCCGTTCAACGTTTAGTTATTTATAAATATTTAAACTAAAAAATTCGTTTTATGGCAATGAAAAAGTTATTAGCTTAGAAATGGTCGTCAATACTGAATAACTTTTGGACAAAATTCTTCACAATACAATGATTACAGTCATCTTTGCTATGATTCAAAAGTTTGACTTGTTATAGTCCCCCAAAAATACTGGTAATATTTTCTAGTAGGACACGATGCAATTCGATGAATCAGTTTGAAAATATAATTTCAAACTTCAGAAAGTATATTTATGGTTGATTGTAACTTAAAACGTGCAGGATTCTCAGCCGCACCGAAATAATTCTTGGAAGTTAGATCTTTATCATAATGTGTAGACTTTGAAAGCTATGAATTATTTAATGTACAAACTACATTCTTGTAACTATCTAGTAAATAATTTATCTCTTTCGAAATGGAGAATTTTCCAAATGGAGAATTTTCCAAGTGGAGAATTAAATTGTCGGAAACTGCAAGAGAAGACACACAAACCTGAGCCTAAAATGGGTTGACTATCGAAAAGCACACGATTTAATACTATGCTCCTGGATAATAACAATGGAAATGTATGGAGTGCCAGAAAACATGAAAATCCTTATATAGAACAGTATGAAACGTTAGAGATCGGAATTGACATCAGGAAATCAAGTATTAGGAGAGGTGAAAGTCAGGAGCGGAATTCTCTAAAGGGACAGTGTGTCCCCACTCTCATTTTCCAATCTACTGATTTCCCAATCCAAACAGATCAGGGCCTCAAGCATAACAGAACGGACCTAGTGGAGGTGGACAAGGTGCACCGTAAATGCTACAGACTTAATGTTCAATGCCCCTCTGACCCATGAATAGTCAATTTGGAAGGCGAAAGAGATAACTACAACCCAGGAGCCCCATCAGAACCTAAGATAAAGAGAAATAATAATAATAATAATAATATAATAATAATATGTCCGTCCCAATATATATATAAATGTATCTATCAAGACCTACCAAAAACTGAGCATGGCAAAATATGGAACCTCAAGACGAAAACAATACTTGTTGTCATAGGTGCCCTAGGAACGAGAGCAAAAGGGGCTGATTCCTACCTAGCTCAGATACAAGGAAATCTTAGATTCGAAGAAATTCAAAATATAGTGCTCATGGGAACTGCCTATATTTACCTAAAATACCGTTAACGTAATCTCAAATTTTAAAACAAATTTTCTACTTTATTAAACATTCTGTAGAACAATACTACGTACAAAACCAAATATATTGCACCCTCGTTATAACACCAACGGTCTTGGCTAATGTCTACATTGGATAATGTGTCAGCGGTATAAAGTCAAAACTGCTTGCAAATGGTACCAGCATCATCACCCTGAGGCTGTAACTGAGGGAGAAAATGTAACGATTCTTTGGGACGTTCCAGTCCGTACAGACCAGACCATCAGAGCAAATAAACCAGATATTGTTGTGAAAGACCAAAGCAATGAAGTCGGTTTATTGATTGACATGAGAATACCCCGTTATTATAATATCTCGGCAAATGAATTTGATAGCTTCAGATAAAAATAAAGATTTGTTAATCGAAATCGAAAAGATGTGGCAGCTCAAGACGGTTACAATACAGGTAAAAACACGTGCTAAAAGTAAGACTACTGGATAATGATGATGATGATGATGATAAATAATAATAATGATAATGGCAATAATAATAAGTTCGAATTTTAGGCAGAGGTGCTTGAATAGTTGACTAACTTTCTTCACCTAGGACGACGTTAATCACGGTGGGATTTTAACTCCAAACGTAGAGTACCGAAAGAATTGCCACCAGGCATTTTGTTCAACGCGCTGCCGACTCTTCAAACTCATCACCCTCATAATAGTATTTATGGTTTCAAGTATTGACTTAAAACCATTAATTTCAGGGAAGCAATGGCGGTCTATTATGCCGACCATAGTTTTAAACTGGTACGTATTTTATATTCACGAGAAGATTAAAGGCAAAATATCGACCTCACCAGAGGAAATGCTATTGTGATGTTTCTACAAGTTTACTACCTTCATAACGCCGCCGCCGCCTCTACTACTACTATTACTACTACTACTACTACTACTACTACTAATAATAATAATAATAATAACAACTCTTCCTACTATGTGCTTCAGTCCTGAAATTTTGCAAAAGTCGTCTCGTCGATGACATCAACCACGGAGGAATTTGAACTCAGGATACAAAACAGATGAAACGGCAGTAAAGATCCAGAAGAAGAACTCGCTGAACATTTTATTCCGACATGGCTAAGTACTCTGTCAGCTCACCTCAAAGCAGTTATGTCAACTATTCTACTTTTCTCCACTTTGATTATTTTTTTTTTCTATTCCTGATTATTGGACTGAAATGTATTATAGTCGTGTAGAATGAGAGGTACAAACAAGTCTTCCAAGAGGGTGTTAGGGCATTAATGTTAATTGAACTGTACTCAAACGATGACTGAATTCCGATCCAATTTCTCCTTGCTGGGATCGATCTTAATCGTACACTTTATTCCGCGCTGATGACTTACAATTATAAATATGATTTAGAAGTCAAACGAAGGTAGAAACGCTAGTAAAGGTAGCATGGAGGACAGGGTTCCTTGTAGGGTGTGTTTACTTTTATCCTTTGTGCTCTCATTTCAAATTACATTTTATTCTTCTGGATAGATAAGACACGCAACATTTGTGTACTTAGGTTGATTAAATACAGAATACATTTTCAATCGTTGTCGTTTTATGTCATTGACACAAATGATTGTTAATCTAAGATTTCACAAAGCAAATCACACTACACCTAAAACAGTAAGAATGGTTTTATCCATTCAATGTAAACTCATGTGCGTACTTCTGGGATTTATTTGCATAACTGTGCACTATTTTTCAATTACATGAACTTTCAAAATTCAATAGGCTTCAGGAAACGGACGCAACGAAGGTAAATATGGGAAGAAAAGAAATAAATAAAAGAAGCATAAATGTTAATGATTATTATTTTCTACCAACACGTACAGTTATAAAGAGAAGTATAAAAATAGGACTTGTATCATTTTGATATATATATATATACTAAAGTCTTTGGCGAACCGAAAATTGTTTAAGCTTAAAGCGAAATTGAGCTTGGTGTCTCTTTTTAAACAGCAATTTGGGTGTATGGTATAATTACATACAAAGTAAGGTTGAGTTTTTATAGAATTATTACAACGTCAGATAAATTGATTTGTTGTTCAGTTACCGCCATTTGTCGTCCTCATTTGCAAAATGACCAACATTCATATTTACTTTTTATCTTTCTGAGGTCGATAAAACAAAGCCCCCACCAAATACAGTTGTTCGTTTATTCTAATATACATACTGTGTCGCATTGTACTAGTTTACTTATTGAGGAAGGAACTGTTGTAAGAAAATTAACATGAACAATTTACAATACAAATCCACTCCCAAAAGTTCTTTTCGCTGTAAAATGCATTAGGGACAACTCAGCCTGGTAACACAGATCAGTATATATGTTATGATCAGCACTTAGCTAAGTTCGTAACCTTATTCTTTTACAAGGCGGTGAGCTGGAAAAAACCTCAGCACGCCTGCGTAATGCTTAGCGGCATTTCGTCTGTCTTTACGTTCTGAGTTCAATTTTCGTCGAGGTCGAATTTGTCTTTCATTCTTTCGGGATCGATGAATGAAGTACCAGTTGCATACCAGGGTCGATCTAATCGACTGCACCCTCCCCCAAAATTTCAGACCTTGTGCCTAGAGTAGGAAAAATTATTCATTCTGTTACATATTTTTTTGCATCACATGACATCTTATTTTCTATATTTTATCTTTTACTTCTTTCAGTCACTAGACTCTGGTCACATCGAGGGGCCACTGGCTTCAAGTGCTTAGTCAAACAAATCCCACCTTTTTTTTTTTCAATTCTGATACTTATTAATCGGTCTCTTCTGCCGAACGTTTATTACGGGGACATGAACAAAACAATGATTTTCAAGCTGTAGCGGGACAAGCACAAACACAAGGGAACACACACCTGTATGCACACACGCACACATACACAAACGCTGCACACACTCACACACACACATATATACATACGTACTTGCACACATCCATCCACAAATACATACGTCTTTATATTTGACAGACCTTCACAACGTTTCCGTGAACCATATTCACACACAAGGTATATATTATTTCAAAGTTCGAATCATGAATTCCGATGCATGTATTTGGTCATTCTCATGTATTTTACAAATGGCGCTACATGTCGTACTACGAAGCGGTTTATCTTATGTCGATTCATTACATTTGGCTATGGAGGTTTTCAATATATATAATTCCATTTAGTAAACAACTGCCGCAGACATGGCTGTGTGGTAAGTAGCTTGCTTACCAACCACATGGTTCCAGGTTCAGTCCTACTGCGTGGCACCTTGGGCAAGTACCTTCTAATATAGCCTTGGGCCGACCAAAGCCGTATGAGTGGATTTGGTAGACGGAAACCGAAAGAAGCCTGTGTGTGTATGTGTGTGTGATTGTATGTGTGTGTCTGTGTCCCCCCCCAACAATTGCTTGACATGCGATGCTGGTGTGTTTACGTCCCCGTAACTTAGCGCTTCGGCAAAAAGTACTAGGCTTACAAAGAATAAGTCCTGGGGGTCGAATTGCTCGACTAAAAGGTGGTGTTCCAGCATGGCCGCAATCAAATGACTGAAACAAGTAAAAGAATAAATGAATTATGTAGATGCGAATGAATTTCATAGGTTAGCCATTCTGTTTGTCTTTAAATTTCCTGCATGTTCAAGTTACAAAATTAGTCGACAGAAGATAGCACCAGCTCGGGCAGTGTATTTGTAAAATTTTGACATGGTCGAATGAGTTCTCTTGCCGTGTTTGTTCTGGTATTTTGAGTTTCGCCTTCTTTTATGGGAGACGTACTCAGTTGCCTGTTTAACAATGAATTCTGGAGCCGTTAATGGTGGCCATGACGAATCGCAAGCTTCCCGATTAGGACTCCTAGTTAAAGATAATTTTCTCATTTCTTTTCACTAATTTCCTAAACAGTAAAAAATGAGAAAGATCATGGTAGCTGCCCATTATTCCCAGAGTAGATGCTAGTACGAAACACAAGGCTCTAAAAATCAACCAGGAGAACCAGTATTTCGTCCGTTTAATAATGATATAAGAAAAATACAGAGAAAGTCAAGTATTTGTAATGTATCAGCCAAATAATGAATGATATGATCAAAGTAATATCACGAAATTCTCAATATATTTCGTCGTCGTTCAATATATATCATCGATCATCTATATCGGTAATTACTAAATTTCCAATCAAACATTTTATTCATTTTATTACTATCATATTGTTTTGCCATACATGCCTCATATGAATTTCCTCGCTAAATTAAGTATATCGGTTGCTAAAAGACATTAATATAACTTCATAAACAAAGCTTGTAAATTATTTATCGTTTGTTCTTCTCAATGTGTATTTACTTTAGTGGCGATGGTTATACCGTGGAAAAAGTTGCACAATTTGTAATTTCCACTCATCATAATAAATCGATTATAGTTTGATACAGAATCACGTTTTTGAGGATGTAGATATAATATTGATACAGATAATATAATGCATATTAATTTTATAATAAACCAGGAAAATTTCGCCAAATTTAATATACAGTAGGTATATTGTAAATTACCTTCAGAATATAATCAATGGTAGAATAACCATTTTATATTTCTTACTTTGAAATATATTCAAATTCAATGTTATTTATCAGTACGTGTTTATACAAATGAATGACGATATGACATATTCATAAGGATTTAAAAACACTGATTGATAAATATTAGCTGCTATACCAACTCCCAATCCAATACAGTTTGCACTTCAGGTTCTCCCCCACTAACAATGAACCGACGGAGATCAACCTCACTAGCAGTAAACTCCAACCCAGGAACTGGTAGTAAAACTTGCAATTGTCCAGTTTCTCAATTACACCCTCTTGGAAGGCATAATTCTTCATATCCACTACTTCCCGCTTCCATCTTATCCTCCCCAATCTTCCCACTTTCAAAAAGTACTTGGCACTACCTTTGAAAACTAACCGATCTACCTCTACCCTCTCCCTACTCGCATCCCTCTATTCAATTTTACACACCTCTCCATACCATAACACCCACCTCCAATACGAACGCAATTCCTTTGTCCCACTAGCAACTATTTTCACTACCTACTCACCTCACTATCCCCCTCCACCTCCTCTCATTCTTCTCTACATTCTTTACTCGTCTCCCTCAGCCACTGAACCAATCAACTTATTTCCCTCAAATAATAGCCATTCCCATTTACCCTACCTCAAACTTTAACGCTATAACCTTCATATAAACTATCACAAAGGTACCATTCACATACTAGATAAACCACCCTTCTCCATTCCTTCGGCCTTCCACCTCTACTACTATCACTAGCATCCTGAATAACCCCTAAGCAAGAAATTTAGGATCCTTCTGATTTGGCGGGTGCCACTTTTTATTTATGCTTTATTTAGTGTGTTTTCTACCGAAACACTTTAAAACTCCGTGTGCTTGTATATTTTGTCTTATAGAACGAAGAAAACATTTTCATATTCGAAGTTATTTCATATTAAAAGTTGTCGTATTTCGGTAATTTCAACCAATCACTGACGTCTTTGAGGTCAAAACAATTACTGCTGTGGAATGTAAACAACATGTTCTAACGGTGTAATGGGATCTTTTCCCTTCAATAAAACTAGTACCGTAGTTTGTCAACAACAACTATCGTTGGTACTGTTATTTATGACATCGTTGGTGTGTTTGTACTGGTTTTAGCTTTGGGGTTTTAGGGTTAGGGTTCTGGTTTTAGAGTTAGGGTTAGTGTTTGGCAAAAATACTTATAACCTTAACCCTAACCTCCTAACCCTAAAACCCGAACCTTAAACCTAAAGCTAAAACCAGTACAAACGTACGAACGATGTCATAAATAACAGTACCGCCGATAGTTGTTGTTAACAAACAACGGCACTAATTTTATTGAAGGGAAAATATCCCATTATACGACGATTTTAACACGAAATATATATATATGTAGATACACACCAAGAAATAATATTAGTCTCTTCTAATAGAAACAAAAGGGTTTATAGGACTGCAAAAGAAGTGCTCAAATATAAATGAGACAAAGAATAAAGAAGCATTGGTTATAGAACAAACATTAAATTTTGGTCAACGACTTTACATAAAACAACCCCCACAACATTTAGTCATATATAAAAATCTTCATGGTTCACAAACACATAAAAATAATGCATATACATGAAATCACAGAAGGTAAAAGTATATAATAGAATAAAATAGAACGGCCTAACAAAAATGTTAAATATTAACGGCTAAAAATTCAAAAACTACCAAAAAACCTAAAAGACAAATAAGAAATAAAGGTGAAAACAAAAATAAAATAAATATCCAGCGACTAAAAAAGTTTTAGCAAGCGGTTAAAATATTTCTTTTAAAATTAAAATTTCTTTTTTTTTTTTTATATTTGAAAAAAGTCTTTTACTTACCTCAAACAAGTACGTCCAAAGTTCTTAAGTAAACAGACTTCGACAGGTAAAATTCACATACATCTTGAAAAAAGTCTGTTACTCCCTCCACACAAGTACGTCCAAAAGTTCATAATGAGCAGACTTCACAGGTCAAATTCAAAATTCACATATATCTATGGCCATTTCGGGAGCTCACAACCGCAGTTTATTTACACTAAAATGGAACATGGCGATGACCCACCTCTTTAGGATGAACAGGAAAAGGAGACACCAACAGAACAAATTTTTTGAAGAAAAACTTAATACTTTTTATGAAAAGCTTATATAATTTAAGAGAAAAACCCATCAACGGACCAGTCCAAATTTTCTAATAAACAAAATCTATTGATAAACACTTAGGTAGTTGTATTTAACAGAAATTCAACCGCGCCGGTTTCAAATCTCCGTAACGCTAAACAATTGTATTACATCTACTTTTATTTCTATACCCTTCAAAAAAGGTGAACAAAAACATACGGTTGCAAAAAGGGATCACCTCAGTAAATCTATTCAAAGTTTTTGACCCCAAAGACCTAAGGATGCCAGGGATTCTCTCTCACACAAATTACACTTATTTATATTTACTCTGAAGTAAGGGGCTCTCGAAATAACGAACCATTCCAGAGAATAACTCTTACTATTCTTCTTTAGATCGTGTATATAAGATGCAAGCATGGTAGAGCTACAGTATTTTTCATTTGAAAACGAGCTCATGTGGTCCCTATATCTAGCCTTAAAATTTACCGTACTACCTGTACATTTTGCCAGTATATACGCAGTGAAGCTATACAATAGCGTCGTATTTATATCGATTGCTATTGTCCAGTAAATATCGGTACCTTGTTGTACTACTCTTATGAATTTATATATATACCCTTATAGGGCTATTTTTTGCTGGAAATTGATACATTTGTATTAATACATTTGTATTGAAATATTTTTCATTGATAACTTCTTCACTGTTCTCGGTTCCGTTAACGGCTGGGCGTTCGGGCGAGTATACTTGGCATTGATGTAGCAACATTTGAAATGTTGTCTAGGTAAATGCAACTGATGAAGACTAATCAGATTTACGTTGTGAAACGTATTTGAAAAGTCTGAAACCTGGGTACTGCATTATCCTTAATCTGGGTTGTTCATTTTCTAATGTTCTTCCTAAAAGAGACAAGTTTTTCATGTTTTGTTGCACACACGCATTTTGCCAGTATATACGCAGTGAAGCTATACAATAGCGTCGTATTTATATCGATTGCTATTGTCCAGTAAATATCGGTACCTTGTTGTACTACTCTTATGAATATATATATATATATATATATATATATATATATATATATATATATATATATATATATATATATATATGGGAGAATATACGAAAAAACAACAACAGACGAGGACAGGTGGTGTAAATAACAAAAGGATGTATTAGTATGACGCTCGGGAATACGGAAAGTCTGTGACGTTTCGAGCTACGCTCTTCAACAGAAAGAATACGGAGACAAGGAGAAAAACACGGAGAAAAAAAATTGAATAGTTTCCAGTCAACGGTGTGTGTGTGTGTGTGATAAAGAGAGACAGAGTTTGTGTTTGTGTTTGTGTGTGTGTGTGAGTGCAGAGATGTGTCTATGAAAAGCCATTTGACTTAAATTTCCATGTATGTTTGTGGAAGAACATATTTGCCCTTCGAACTAAGCTCGGTGTGATACTCTGATAACAGTCTGATATTGGATTTAGCATAATAGGTTTTGATGATTGGTCAGTTCATTATATAACGGCACAGTTACATTTACTGGAGAATGTATATGCAACTGGAAGTATGTAGATTTATTTGTATATATGTGTCAGATGATGTAACCAGACACAAACTACGAAACAGCTTTCAAGAAATGTAACTGATTTTTATTTTTGCACCCACATTTTGTCTGATAATATAATATGTATGTATATATATATATATATTTATATATATATATATATATATATATATATATATATATATATATATATATATATATATATATATATATATATATATATATATATACATTATATATATATATATATATATATATATATATATATATATATATATATATATACACACATAAATATTAATGCTCGTGTATGTATGCATGTATGTGTATATATATATATATATATATATATATATATATATATATATAAATAATTACATGTATATATTCGTGTGTGTGTGTGCCTCAGTGCAACACTTCCTACATTAAAATATACGTTCCCTCGTTGAATATAATTAGAACAATATTTATCAATTTGTAGCCAAAGAATTTCCAGTAATCCTACGTTGAATATCGCTGCAATTAGTAATGTAGTTCGTAAACGATTTTAAATTTTCTTAAACATATAATCACAGTGTATTCAGCAAGAGGCATTTTGGTAATATATACTGTTGCTTTATCCTCCTAAACATAAATCTATCGAAATAATTAACTAAATTCCCTCAAACTACAGTGCTTCAAAAAACATCCTCATTGATTTATATAGCATATTAAATAAAATACGTCATTACCATTTTTATTTTAATTAATACGCCGTGAAAAAAAAAATCATTTCTTAGAATTCAATTAACTTAGCTCACTTCATTGCCTCATTTTTATATTACCTCAAATGGATTTTGCTCACTTCCCACATACATGTTTAAAAGACTCATCATAAATCACGCTTATAATAAATGTCATTTTGTATTTGCTTATTTTCTGTCACGCAAACGAATACAACTCCAGTCTTCCTTATGTTAATCAATTTGGTTATTTTGTGTGCGTTTTTACTAGTGCGTAAGTGTGCTTTCTCTTCTCTGTATGTGTATTTGTTAAAGTGTCTGTTTTATTAATGTACGTCAATTTCAATTTTCCACGGGGTTTTAAAAGCTATAACCAAATTATTTATGCTGAACGTTGACTGGCGATTGTATACTTCCTGGCTGCTCTCGAATAGTCAGATATATCTGTCACTTTATTTAAGCTGCTTTCGTTTGTTTTCTCTTCAATAAATTTGCCTACGTTGACCATTTTCATTGTTATTATTGACAAAACTGTGACACTGCTATTCTAATATCTGGGCAGGAAAAAAAAATTCAGTTACATAACTAGTTGAAGAACTTTTCCAAAGAAAGAATTTTGAGTGACAGGATAGAAAGTATCTTCCAAGATGTTATCATAGGTAGATTTCTTAATAATTATTCTCCTGGGTCTACTCGGTTTCTGGTATAAGTAAATAAAATAAAGAAAGACGTTATAAATTAAAACATCCCACAAAAGATTCTTTTCCGTGTTCTGGCGTATGGATATATTTGGCGTTCAATATCAAGAAGATTCAACTTTTCTGTTCCTTCTCCTCACTATAATAACATGAATTATAGTAATTGTAGTTTCTCACTAAAATAATAATCTGGTTCATTTCATTTGATACATTATGTATTTCTTTCATCTGCTTCTAGACTATAGCCCTAATGTGGAGACAGACACAGCTAACAGACAAAAGAGATTGGCATCTGATTGTAATGTATGCTACAAAACGCTGCATGTGCATTCGTTCAGTTCATAACTAACTATTAACAAAAATATTTCTCTTTGTTCCCACTATTTATCCTTCCATCGAATCACCATCCAAAGTAAGGTCAACGTTTTCGACCCCTAGTATTCAAAGTATTTGCTTTGATATAACCTTATGGCGACTCACTGGTTCCAGATTTCTTCAATAGAAAGAATTATAATGCACTTCCAGAGAGGCTAATGGATTTTCTCAATGGTTTATATCACAGTTATCATAATTGATGATTAACTATTCCATTATCTTTCCCAATTTTAGCAATGTTTTGTCTTCTATGTTGCCATTTGTGACTGAAAAGAAACTCTCGCAATTATCGTTAGAGGTTTGCTGTATCATTAGGAATGTAAACAAATGGTATCGATTGTGGATTCCATAGATATATCATTTATCATTTTAAATGATAACATCAGCTTAGTATAACGTATTCACAAGCAACTACATATATCATACGTAATTACTCATACTTGGAACAAAAATTAAATAAGTTTCTAAAACAGAGAAATTATTAAATGGAATATTTCTATTTCTTATTTTACAAATTTTAAAAAATGTGGAAAATCTACATTTGTTTATTAAACAGAATTCA
This sequence comes from Octopus bimaculoides, assembly GCF_046866305.1. Taxonomy (NCBI): domain Eukaryota; kingdom Metazoa; phylum Mollusca; class Cephalopoda; order Octopoda; family Octopodidae; genus Octopus; species Octopus bimaculoides. Next base: position 95,516,307 of record NC_142936.1, on the reverse strand, counting down.
ATATTTCTTCTCTGAAGAACTCATATTTGATTTGAGAATTCCAACTTGCAATTCTTTTACTTAATTTACTTTCTTTTTTGTTTTTCTAAATATTTTATCCACATTCGTAATAAGTTCTTGTTTCTGTTGATGGAACCAGTACAATCTATAACAGCACTTGAGGTGGAAACTGCTAAGAAGCTTAACATAAAATAGTGCAATATACTTAGTGTAAGTAGGTAACATGAATTTCCCAGTGTTTTAACAGCTCGAAAGTCAAATGTGTCCCAGAACACTTAGTGTCACACATTTTCGATTTTAATGGTACACATGTATGTAATATTGGTTAATGTTTCGATAGTTTACTACAAAGCTCTCGCGAGAAGGTTGAGCCGTGAAGATTAGTGCATTAAATATGATTCGTGAATACGAAATATTGAATCCATCATACGAGGTTACTGCTTCGACATCTGTTTCCAAGGCATACTTGAAGCTGCGTACGTAGCTGCTTTTCTGGTGCAAACGGTTTTGCAGTTGCATTATCAGGTGAAAGCTAGTGCCAGTGGAAATGGAGTTTTGTCGGGTGGCTTGTTCATGTCAATTGCATACAAAGTACAGTTGAAGGATTTGAGGATCTTGATTTTCAGCAGGTTCGAGCGATCCTATTCTATGGTAAACCTGTTCCTGCACTTTGAAAATAGGCACAAACCCACCTTCTTGAACAACATTAGCACCGAAAGATGTCATTTGGAATGCACACTTGTACTTCTGGATGTCATTGAGGAAAAGTTTCGACTCTGTAGTTGTGCCAGCGGAGAGAGACTTCAACAGCTGTGATGGATCCTGCAGTGGAGTGGGATTAACTTTTCCATTAGCGCAACACATAGCAGGAGTTTCTCTTGACCACTTATTAACATTGCAGAAAGGGCAAGTGTTGGACATATCTCCAATGTTTATATCTCGGTGGCAATCATAATGAAGTTATTGGTCGGGTCAAACACTGGAGTTTAAAGGTCATGGTGTGACGATGTGAATTTCCCGAGTCCTCTCCCCCACCCCCCACCTCTTTACCGAGCGCGCATTTTTTTTTCATATTCGTTTACAGCAAGTTGCTTTATACCTATTACACTATTTTTTTTTTTTTTTGCTCGAGTCATACCCTTTAGTTTGACCAAAAAAAGAAGCGAAAAAGTTCACAGCTCAACTTTCAGATATTATAAAAATAAGTGCCTAAGTCTTTAGGTGCAATTCTGCGTAGAGTCATGTGGGTTAAAGTCCTGATATTGCAAACATCCAGAAAAAGGATGCCAGCATATCAGCGTTCAATATCAGAATGGTAGAGGAAGTGGCTATTAAGTGATAAAAAGAAAGAAAAGTAAATAATTAGGAAGAGAGATAGATAGAGTTAGGTGGGGATTTAAGGATTGGCTTTGGGATAAAGTAAGGTGTATATGCTTTATTTTTCTCTGATTACGTAATATCCCATAATCTGTGATATCCCAGAAACAGGTGTAAGACTTTGAAATTTTTTCCAATAATAATAATGTATATGACTTGAGATGTTTGCCTTAACGTTTGTTGTCCTCTTTAACAGTTATTTATATATATATATATGTGTGTGTGTGTGTGTGTGTGTGTGTGTACAGAGAGAGGGACGGGTGGGAGAAGGCATCAACACTGGTACTTCTATATTTATATCAAGTCTTCAATTAGACCACGGTGGAGTTTGACCATAGAAGAAAGAGACCTGGAACGTGACACATTCTCCCCGATTCTATTAGATAAGTGCTTCTATCAAACCTCTTGTAATTTGCAATTCGTTATTGTATAATTGCTGATTTGTGTTCCTGGTATTAAGCATTTACAATTTCCGTGCTGCATTTTTCGCAATACGATTAAAGAATTTGTTTTTACTTTAGCATAGGAAGAATATATTTTATTTAAGAATCATTCCAGATTCTGGACGAAAAACATTAGAGATGAGATGAAGCACACAGCCAAACGTTGTAACGAGAAGGCTTTTAGACAGCAATCACTGCTTAGGAGAATAATTGCATATGGGATGGGTCGATTGACTGAACGATATTTTAGCAGAGATGAGGGAGATTCTTATATATGTTCTGACTATTTAGAATTGCTATTGATTTCATTTAAGAATTCCACAGAAATCGGCTTTTGCAATTTTATGAATCCTTAAAATGGTTTATATCGACGACATGATAAGATTAGCAAGGTGAGGCTCTCAGACATTAAACACGAGAGGTAAACTGATTGAATTGATTAAATAATTGCACAAAGTTTGGCACTGAACCGTTTCCGATCATTCACCGCTAAGTAATTACATATTAGATATTTTATTGTATCAATTAAAACGCGAGTTTTCTTTTCAAAATTGAGGAATAGGAAACACAAGTCTATTAAATATATCCGCTGTGAATCGACTGCATCAATAGTGATTCAAATGAATAACTTCTTATTAAGAGATGCCTAGCATCTTATAATTTAAATTCAGACCAACGCTAACCAAATACTCCTACATTCAAATGCATTCCATCAACGAAAATTCCGTCCTGTTTATTTGTTTCGGGCAGATAATACGTCAGACGATAATATCCAGTATGAATTTCTATAAACTCTAATTTCTAAACCAAATGTTTCCCTGGAGGACGATTTAGATTCTAATCTATAATATCTATCTGTCACGCACATTAGATTTTATAGTGGTGTATCGAGATAGGAAAACACAGCCACTCAATCATGATGCACGTTATAAGAAGAACAAGATAATTCTGATAAGGGAATCTACCTTATAAATACTGAAAGGTTTGCTGCCTCCTTTGCAAAAGAAGGAGAGAATGAACCATTTAGGCCATCATGTAATCTTCTTATTCAGCGAGCGAACTCAAAACGATTTATAAAATGATTTACAAGTGTTTAATTAAATACTTAATAAGAGTTATATACGGCAAGGGAAACATTCCTTGCAATATAACATAACAAGATTATAACATCTCACACGTGATATCTATTCCGTCACCAGTATTTTTGCTCACAAAAACACTACTACATTCACATGTACTCACACACACAAGCCCACGCACGCACACACACACACACACATACATACACACAAACCGAGATTATGCTTCTCATTTAAGCATCCGGGCTGTTTTCAAACTGATATTTGTAATACACTAAGAATGGATTTACTCACCAAAATCCCTGCCTCCTCTTATCAAGGTCCGACAATGTTGCAGAAAATGACCGAAGAGCTGATAGTAGTAATCATATTGGTTTCAAATTTCTGCAAAAAGCCATCAATTTTGGGAGAGAATGGAAGTCGATGACATTGACCCCAACGCTCTAATGGTACTTATTTGATCGACTCCTAAAGGTTGAAGGCTGACCGCAACGGAATTTGAACTCAGAATGGAAGGATTGACAAAGTGCCGCTAAGCATTTTGCCGGGCGTGCTAACGATTCTGCCAGTTCAGTGCCTTATTAACAACTATAATATTAAACAGTAATTGTAATTGCGGAAAGATATTTAACTGAAAAGGCAGTGAAATAACCAAAGCTAAACGGCACCCAATTATATTCTTTACGGGGTTTAGTAAAGGATTTCAAGGAGTCCTTTTCGAATTAACATATCGCTTGTGTAGATTTCTTTTCATCACTTTAGCTTAATAAATGAATAGACTGTAATCAGTTTCCTTGAATCGTCAGTTCTCATCCTATATCATAAATATGATAATCAACCAATACATCGTCGTAATTATTAATGATAATTCGAATTGTTTCAGACAGAAACTGTTTGTTTACTCGCTATGTTCTTAGGAATAATATTTATTGAAATGTCTCCGCGATGGTTTCTTTAGCAACATTTTAGCCCCGTGAGACAATGAAAACAAACCTTATTTTCTTATGCAGTTCTATGATGGATATAGCTATAGTAAGTTTATCATTAGTCATTCAAAGACCATAATAGTTTTCAAAACATTAAGTCCGGTACAGAAAAATGTTTTCACAAAAAAAAAAAAATCATTACAAATCATCTAGAGTAAATATACAAGAAATATACAATATTTCTATTATATATATATATATATATATATAGGCATACATATATACATAAATGTATATATACATACACACATATATATACAAGCATATACTTATATAAGACTGCATAAAATTTTATTGTCTATGAAAACAATTTTAAATAAGCGTCCCTTTATTGGCGAAACGGTGCTTGATTCATCTCAAATAAATATAAAAACACTATCTCACGAAATATTTTCTAATAAACCTGATTCAATTAAATGCAAGGAACTAAAAGATATATAAATATATAAATCCCATCTTTTGAAAAATAGCAAGCGAATAGCTCAATAAATAAAACAGACATTAGGAAATTGTTGAGAACAACAGTCCGAAATATTTATTACTCTAATTTCGTAATAAATATGTCTAACGGTGAATCCAGCTGGTTAGCGTTGTCGACATTTCCAGAGAAACCAGCCATTCGTAGCTTGTTATAAATTTATTTACTGTCGTCGTAGTCGTCATCATCATCATCATCCTCATCGTCATCATGGTCGTTGTCGTCGTCATCCTCCTCCTCCTCCTCCTCCTCCTCCTCCTCCTCCTCCTCCTCCTCCTCCTCATCATCATCATCATCATCATCATCATCATCATCAGAACATCACCCTTTTTCTCTATGTCTTCCACCTTTTCTCTGTCACATGACGTTGTAAATGAACAATCTGGTGTGTTTATTTTAATGGCCTACTAGGAAGGCAAAAATAGATAGATACAACGATCTTCAGTAAGAAATATCGCGACTATGGAAACAACATAGCATGGTGTGTGAAAAATGCCACAGAACCGCTATTATTAGAAGTAAGAAGGCCAGGCTTGGGTAGGATGGAAGATTGCAAAGATAAAGCACTATACAAGGAAATGAAAACGAATGAAACTGAAAACATGTGAGTAAAGAAAAGGATGCATGGTCAATCTCATAGGGATGTTGAAGATAAGGCAGACAGAGAAAAAAGATGGCTGTGGATGACTAAAGGTGATTTAAAACTGGTAAGGTAGGCTCTAATCTGTGCTGCCCAAGAGCAATCACTAAAAACAAACTGCATAAAATACAGAATAGACAACACATCAGAAAGTGATAAGTGCAGAATCTGTGGACAAAATGGTGAAACCGTATGGGATATTACCAGTCGATGTACACCACTAGTCCAGAATGAATATAATAGATGTCACGACAATATAGCAAGGATCGTCTATTGGACACTTTGCAACAAGTATGGACTTGACGGAGCAAAAAAAAATTGGTACGAACATAAACCCAAAAGCATCGTCGAAAATGATAATGCAAAGATCCCATAGAATTTTATGATTCAGTGCGACCATGAGATAGAGAATGGGAAGCCAGACATAGTCTTAATTGAGAAAGAAAACAGACTATGCTGGATCATAGATATAGCATACTCAGCTGAAAACAAGGTATGCGATAAGGTAGAATGAAAAGTCGATAGATATAACAGGTTAGCTGTGGAAATTATGCAGTTGTGGTCAATGAGAAAGGTAGCAGTAATACCAATAATGGTTGGAGTCCCTGGGAACAGTGAGCAAAAAACCTCGAGAAGTACGTAGAACAAATAGGAGCTGCAATACGGGTAGAGCACTTGCAGAAAACAGCACTGCTTGGAACCGCTCGAATACTCCGGGTGCTGCTCGAGAAATAAGAGGTGTTACCTTAGTTCACTGGTAGAGAACAGCTGACACTGTAGTACATCTCCAGTGTTAGAAGCTGTGCAAAGGCAATAATAATAATAATAACAATAGTAATAAATAATAATAATAATAATAATAATAATAATAACAATCGATATAAACGTATCTGTCAAGACCTACCAAAAACTGAGCAAATATAAAGATCTTGAAATAGAAATTAGCAAAATGTGGAATCTGAAGACGAAAACAATACCTATTGTCAAAGGTGCCCTGGGAATGACAGCGAAACGAGCTGATTACTACCTAGATCAGATTCCAGGAAACCCCAAAATGGCTGAAGTTCAAAAGATAGTGCTCATGGGAACTGCCCATATCCTACGTAAAATACTGTCTATGTGATCTCAAATTTTAAAGCAAACACATAATTTTCTTATGGTTTCTTAAACATTCACTTGAACAAAACTGTACAAATCCAAATATATGGTACCCTAGGCATAACACCTACATGAACTTCTAACTTGTTGTCTCTTGAGGTCTCTGGGTGAGACTTGGATCCAACTTGTACAAATGCAAAACAAAAGTCAAACATAAAATAATAATAATAATAATAATAATAATAATAATAATAATAATAATAATAATAATAATAATATTAATAGTGATGTTTTAGAAAGGATTGACGTAACTCTTCACGAAGGTAAACAGTCAAGACGAAGAGCGCGATTCGATTGGAAGATATTTTATTGGTTGCACGATGTTTCAACAGTAAGTCTTGTCTTTGTCAAGTTCAAAATAAGAAGTGATTAAAATTCAAAATTATAGAAATGTGTTGATACCCATTGACAGTGTACTCGTATGGATTGCACCCTTCCACTACTCTTCCCCTGCTCATCAGATCTATTCAACATTTTGTTATTCTTTGCTACGTTGTTTCTGTTTCTGACACAAATAGGTTGTCGTTATTTCTATAACTATGCAAGGCTATTATAGTAATTACTATTCAAAAAATACATGAATTCATTGTTTTCAATTCTCATTATCGCCGTGAAAAACCGTAATTACATTGAGTCCTTTAGTACTATCATTTTGCACACAACATTCAAGTACGGCCGTCGAGTATTTAGATTGAAACCTCCTACGGCTTCATCAAATATGTAACAGTAAATTATTACGTTTGATATAAACGGCTATACTCTACCGACTGATATGAAAGATCTGCGCCTACAGTAGAAAATACTTATCATTACAATCTTGTTACCACTTCATATATACTTGGGGCATATTCGAATGCGTGAAAAAGCCATCATTGCTTTGTCATGGAAAGAATTTCTCGCTGTAGACGTAGAATTTTAAATACACCTATAATCAGCTCGCAGCACCATCTAACCAGACTGTGAGATGGAAGACTACCCAGACTGTGAGATTTCTGTGTACCTATCTCCTCTGCAGTCACAGAACCTGGACAGGGTAAGCTGGGTTACTAAGAGATTGTCTTTTGTATGATATTCCGTCATTGCATAATGACTGGTATCGTTAATCGCTGCTCAATGAAGTGATTGCATCCCACAGTCTGAGCAGTTAGTGCTACGATCTGATTTTTGGTGTATTTACACCATTTGTTTAGAGCGAGAAATTTTCTTCATGACAAAACACAGTGAATGGCTTTTTACGGGTTCGAATATACCCCAAGCATATTCGAACTGGTAATATCCATGTATTTATACACATCACGGTTTAACTCTATCGCTGCGTGATATATCTATCATAATTACTTTTAATATTAAATTTTAAAATACGTCTTTTAAAACGATTATACTATTCGTCATGGTATAATCCTCACTACCAAACAGTTTTGATTTCTTTAAATAGATAGCGTTTGTTCTCAGCGAAAAATAGACACAAAACTTACAATTGCATCAACATAGACAGGACCTTTGGAATTCACTCACCAAATTTCCTTCACCTAAATGGATGAATATTACAATTTTAATCTAAATATTTACTTTCTCCAGAAGTTTTTAGTGGGTTCGGCATTTCTCGTTACATCCTTGACAAATTGCACACTGTAACTTCGAAACCAAGAGCTATGCTCTCTAAAATGCCTATCAGTGTATTGATCCATGCCCCTTTAAACGTCTGTCTGTATCCATTAAGGCGTTCGTATAATGCCTGAGAAGTTTGTCCTACTTATATGGCATATTTTTTAAAGCTGCTACTTATTTTAGCGCTCTCTTTTGCCAAACTGCTAGCATATGGCTACGTAAGCACACCAACACCGGTTGCAAAGCAGAAGTGGGTGACGAAGAAAGACAGAAACACTCACACACACACACACACACACACACACATACACACACACACACACACACACACACACACACACACACTCGCTCACTCACTCACTCACTCACTCACTCACTCGCTCACTCATATACACACACATATATTATATATATGATGGGATTCTTTCAGTTTCCGTCTACCAAATGTACTCATAAAGGTTCGGTAGAACCGAGTCTTTAGTAGAAGAAACTTTTCTGAGGTGGTACACAGTGGGACTTAACTCGCAACCATGTGGTTGATAACCAAGATTTCTGCCAGACAGCCAAACCAATAGTTCTTTTCAGATTACATGGCTCATGGTTGTTACTCTATATCTAAATATACAGATTAAAACCTTAGTATTTAATAAAATATATAATTGAACAATAGCTAGATTAAAAGGATCCGCGAATAGCAATTTGCTGGAAAATGATGGATATAAATCAAAAGATATGCGTTGATTTTATTTATTTATTTATTTGTTTATCTTTTACTGATACAATCCATTGTTGAAGCAGGTGCTTTCATTTATCATTGCAGACAATATGTCAAAATTCTTTTTGTCTGAAAGGAAATTTTCATGTATGAAATGTTACATAGAATTATATAGAAAATAATAAATATTTATGGCGTATTTCATAAGCATGAGCTAAACCACGGGGTTCTTTATTATATTTATTAAATTTATATAATGCGGAAGACACATGCACGATTTCATGATTGATTGAAGTCATCATGTTACTTACATTTCGGAAAGAATCTTATGAAGCAGTGAATACAGACGTCGAAGTAACATGAGTGAGTTTCTGAAAAGATATTTTCAACGCAGGCGTTTGAATTAAATATTAAATACATTGGAAGCATCGATAGCTTATTAACATATAAAATGATTTATGCTAATTAATACATAGAGAACAGTCTACACACTTCTGTTTGAGTTACAATGCAACACCAATGTTATAAAGTGGACGAAATCATGTGATTGCAATGCAATTCAGTAAGGAATTAGGCTTGCAGTAAGCTTTGAATATTGGTGAAGGTGGTACCAGCCTGGCAGTGTTACCGAGGAGACTTACAAGTTCGCGATGAACTTGCAAGGCATAGTCCTCCTTGCGCACCCACGTACCCAGGATGCGAGGAGGACAGGAACACCATTCTGGACGCAATTGAGCAACGCTTCAACATTTCTGAAATGTAGGTTTACATTGAGCATCTGCTGTGACGGATGGGAAGAATACAAATGTCTTCTGAGTCGATTGTAAAGATTGTTCCTCCTGCCTCTTTTAACAAAGAAGGCAAGGCTTATTTTCTTGCGAAAGAAGCGGTATGGAAAACCCGCGTAAAAGAAATCGTGACAGACACATTCATCTCCTGCCTTGGACTGGTCCATTACCTTATCTACCACCTTAAGGGGGAAATAAGGGTAGAGAGAAAATACCTGTCACCTGATGTATATGGTAAAAGACGGAAGTTTGTGGCGAGTTTGTTGCGAATGAATGAACTCACATAAGGTATATTAAAGATTACAGTGGTGGTATGGTGCTTGTGGGGTCGAGGCAAAACCCGCCCCATTTCATTGTTTGTGTATCTGTTTTGCTTATCATTTGTTTATCTTTTGATTATATGAATTTTTAACCTTTCACCTCTCTGTAAAAAAAAAAAAAAACATACGCTCCATCGACCCCTCCCTCATTTGTACCGTCCCTCTATGTTTAGCCCCCTGTGGGGAATAAAGAAAACGTTATTTCATTATTATTAATGGTTATATATGTGTGTATATTTGTGTATATGTATGCGTAAATGTATGTGTGTATGTATGTTTGTGTGTTTCTGTGCCTGTTTGAGTTACACACAAATATCGTGCGAACGATGTCAAATTTTCTGTTTGATCGGAGAGTATTGCGAATCCTTACCTATATTATCATTAACTCTGAATAGATGACACTTAATTACCAAACATTCCACAATTTGAAGATGAATGACAAACTTTACTTCATTTCAGATACATGGACCACCATGGGGAATATATAAATAATCGAAGAGAAAGAAGAAAAAGGAGAAGATGGAGGACGAGACAGGAGGAAGTGGAGGAGGAGAGAAGATGAGGGGGCGGTGAATCTAAAGGTGAAGGACTAGGTTGATGAAGGGAGAGGGGGGAAGAGAAAGTGGTGAAGAAATGTGGGAGGAGGAGGTGGTCGTGGTGGGATGAATGAGGTGGTGGTAGATGAGGAGAGGGAGGAGAATGGAGGTGGAAGTGGCAGAAGAAGGGAAGGACGGAGGATAGAAGGAAGAAGTGGGGTCAGTTAATAAGTATGGGAGTGAAGGAGTGTTGATAAACAAGGGCTGAAAGAAAGCAGTAAATGGTAAAAGCAAGGTATTTGATTGAGGGTGGTGTTCGGAGGTGGTGGGGGTTTGAAGGAGTGTCTTATGCAGGGCTTGTGAAAGTGCCCTGCTGCTGGTTCCATTTGAATAGATGACCTTCGGTGAAATATATAATGGTCAGATGTTTTTCAAATTCTCTCATGACTGAATCAACTATTTTAATTTCATAAAGAAACAAATTATACTTTTCCTCCTTCAAATATATGTATATATACATATATATATATATATATATATATATATATATATATATATATATATATATATATATATATATATATATATATATATATATATATATATATATATATATATAAACGACAGTCTTCTCTCTAGTTTTTGTCTACCAAATCCAGTCACAAGGCTTTGTTCGGTCCACGTCTGTAGTAGAAGCCATTTGCTCAAGTTGCTACGCAATCAGACAGAACCCAAATATACCACACCGCATTTTCTGCGCTGTCGTTTGTCATTTCAACATAATTGAAGCCTACACCTTCGCAGACACATCTCTGTAAAATTCTGTGAAAAAGAACATAAGACTGAATAAGCAAACTGGAGTTCTCTATCTGTCTCTCCTTCTCTCTCTCCTTCTGTCTCTCTCTCTCTCTCTCTATCTATCTTCTCATATATATATATATATATATATATATATATATATATATATATATATATATATATATATATATATATATATATATATATATATATATATATATATATATATATATATGGGAGAATATACAAAAAATAACAACAGACGAGGACAGGTGGTGTAAATAACAAAAGTATATATTAGTATGACGCTCGGGAATACGGAAAGTCTTTGACGTTTCGAGCTACGCTCTTCAACAGAAAGAATACGGAGACAAGGAGAAAAACACGGAGAAAAAAAATTGAATAGTGTTCAGTCAACGGTCAAAAGAATATATATACATGTATACACACATATATGTACATACTTACATCTACATGTGTATATATATGCATATGAGGGTACAGGACGTTAGAACAATAAACTACAGACAACGGAACGAACACATAGGAAAACGGAAAGCCACTTGGAATATCCCTTCATCAGCTGTCTCTATTCTATCTAGACGTTTCGAAGATAAGACAGAACGTACTCTAGAATAGTCTCTTCCTGAGTAGTGGATCAACCCACTACACAGAGGATTCCAAGGTGGTAAACACAAACCAAGACAGGAAAAATTGGACAGTGAAAACAACATTCAAAAGCCGTACGGCCAAACGCAAATCTGAGGTAGAACGCTAGTAGTTCGTCTTGCCTTCACAGCGGCTGGAGTGAAAAGAAAGTTGACCACAGGTCACACGAGAGCAGAGAGGATGGTGGAGGGAGGAAGTGGAACAAGGAGGAAGGGGCAGAAGGGTATAGCAGTGAAGTCGAGGCCAGGACAGAGGGATAGATAGAAAGATAGGGGAAGACAGATAGATAAACAGATAGAGAGGATGGTGGAGGGAGGAAGTGGGACAAGGAGGGAGGGACAGAAAGGTATAGCAGTGAAGTAGAGGCCAGGACAGACGTATAGATAGAACGATAGAGGAAGACAGATAGATAAATAGATAGATAGATAGATAGATAGATAGATAGATAGATAGATAGATAGAAAGATAGTCACGTTAGAATAATAGTAGACTTACTTGCAAAAAAGGACGTGTGCGTTCAATAATGTAATAATACAAAGAATATATATACATGTATATATATATATATATATATATATAACTATATATATAGTTATATATATGTGTGTGTGTATGGAAATATATGTGTAAATGTATATATATATAGATAGATAGATAGATATACATGTATGTAGATATATACATATATACACATACACACATATAAACATGTCTATATATATGTATATATATATATATATATATATATATATATATATATATATATATATATACATATATATATATGTACATGTAGGTATATATGTATATGTATATATATGTCTTTATCTCTCTATCTCTATCTCTATCTCTCTCTCTCTCTCTCTCTCTCTCTCTCTCTCTTTCTCTCTCTCTCTGTAAATATATATATATATATACTGAGAACGTGTGTGAACATCCATAACCCAGCAATTTTGTGTTCCACATAGTTTTTTTTTTTACTCTTTGAATATAACATATGAAATAAAGTGAAAATGTATTTTTTTCCAATATTGTGCATAATATATAATTCTATACAATATATGCAAATGTGCATCCGCCACTTCGATATTTCGACTTTTTAGTCAGTGATCCCCTCCCCAACTCTCGTCTCTCCTTTCGCACGTGCTCTTACGTATTTATCCGCCATAACTACTCTCTCATTCACTCACCGCTCATTCTATGTATTACAATTTTCTGTTACAAGCATTCATACAGCACCTGCTATGCTATCGCTTTTTGCGTCTGTCTTTTACTCTTTCTACCGCTCTCTGTACACGAGGTAAAACCTGGCCAGAGAAATCAACCAATCAACTGACCTACTTTTGCATATATCAGCAATTATACATACATACACACGCGCACACACACGCACACACACACACACACACACACTCATATATATATATATCTATATATATATATGTGTGCATATTATGCACATATGTAGGTATGTGTGTGTGTATATATGTTTGTATATATATATATATATATATATGTGTGTGTGTGTATGTGTGTGTGCATGTGTATGTGTATGTATGTATGTGTGTGTGTGCGTAGGTATGTATGTAAGTATCTGTAAATATGCGTCTGTTTGTGTGCAAGCATGAGCTTATATGTATAAGAAATTATTATGGAATTATGCTCAGCTTGATTTCCATTTTGAAATCCTGGCACAGAAATGTGTAATGTGTATTAATTATAGATACTTAGATTCCACTTTATTTGTTACTGCAGAAATATTATCAGTCAGTAAATGATATTATATTTGATACAATCTTATCAAATGGACTGAAAATATACTATAATGGCTAACATAATGGCAGTTATATCGTGGTCTTTTCTCATAATCATAACGAATTGATCGCTACCTTGCCTGTTATGTTAAACCAATTATTGTGTTTTTCCGTTGCCATTGCTCGCATATCTACAGCATTATAATGAAAGAGTATTTTACTTCAAATCTTTTGTTTTGTTGTGTATTTGAATAGACTTCGTCGAAACATTCCTATTTATATGACCTGCTAACAGAACTATAATTTCATAGCTGCAACTCATTGAGTGGGTGTGTGAACGGTAGGATCAACTGATTACAGGACTCGAAGACTTTTGGTAAACCCTGGAATCCGAAGAATATGGAGATGGTTTGTATAATTTTGAATTAGAAGCGTCGACACAAATTTCAATGAAAATTTATCTCCAGTTTTAAATTTTATTGTCTAACTTTATATCTGTGCCTTTATGATTTTCTTCCCTTTAAGCACTTCTTTGCTCCGTTTATAACTGTGTACGTACTTGTCAGTGGTCACATCACACCAAATTACTAATCCAATAACTTGGCAGATTTCTGCCATCTCTAAATCACACACCATTCTTTCGTTACTCGATTTGTCACATTCCACAGTTTATATCGCTAAATCTCTTACAACAAGTCCTTATTCTCTTCTTTCTACAATTTAAACAAATTACTCTGCTTCTCATTTTACCAGCTATTATTTAACAATATCGACGCGGGATATTAGTCGGAAACATAATCAAGGAACTAAATTTATTGACACGTACAATCTTTTCTTGAATTCAAAATTCTCTTTGAGTTTTAAATTCTTGTCTTCATGTTTTCAACATGCACTTCATCAGTCTTGGATCGGTACAATATGTATCGTCCGTGTACTATGGTTAAATTAATCGATTAGACAAAAATTTTCTGACTGGAATAAATCAAAAATATCTACCAAAATGATTGATCACCTGCAAACATTAGCCAAATAATTTATGCTCAGAACTTATCGACTTTTGATAAGAACGTATTGGAAATATATTGCTAGTTATAAAATATATGAAAACAAGATGGAATAGCCATGGCCGGAAGAGCAATCATCATGTCTTTTTGATCGCAGTACTCCTCGAGCTAAGTATCCGTACCAAGTTATGCCTGATTTTAGAAGGTGACAAGCAATAAAATAGATTTGCATCTATACCTATTACTGGATTTTGTTAGGGGCCCATAAGGTAAAGATGTACATTGGGAAAATGGGTAGAGGGTGATGTGCTAACAACTAACTGTTTTACAACGTAAACAACAACACAAATAACTACTCAGAAGCAGCCTTGGTTCAAATAATAACAAGAACAATAAGCTTTATTAACAGAGAAAAGAAACATGGTCACTTCTTTACTCAAGTAACCTTATCTTATCGCCCATCACTTGTTACCCGCTCATAAATTAATTTGATAGTTGAACTCTGATTGGCAGTATACAAATAAGTTCAGAAGTGGAGTCCGGAACTCTAGTGTGAAAAAAAAATCTGGCCTGGACGAGACGCCGGTCTGTTGCAAGATGCATATGTGCAGCTGAGTGGGCATAAAATGAACTGTTCTGCGCAGAAACACAACGCACCAATTGATCCAGGAATCGAAACCATGAGGGCAATGCTCTAAGGACTCAGACAGACGCATACACTCATTTAGAATCGGAAAAACGGCCTTGGTATGTCAATTTACTTTTTAAATGACAATCCATCAGTGTAAACCATTTTTTCAGTCCCTTACCATAAAACCCGGGTGACTAACCCTAACCCTAACCCTAACCCTAACCCTAACCCTATGAGCCCTAAGTTCAAAGAAATCAAAATGTGTATTAGTAGCAGTTGGGTAGTGATTAATCCTGCGATGGACTAACATTCTGTGTAGGAGCAATCTTGAAAACGTACGCGCTGCAACGCCACGAAACCTATGGTGAGCTCCGGCTTGATGGGCCTGTTCATTTGAAATATTATAGTTAACATTAAAAAGATGAGGAATATCACTTTATGTAGATTGTAAAATAGAAAGATGTTACAGAATTTTGTAAAAATTTTCTTTCCTGACAATTAACGTAAAAAGACACAGTAGTCACCACTTTGCTTTCCTTCGAGAGATTCAGAAGGAAAGCAAAAAATGAAGATGTGTTTTGATAGATGGTTTGATAACAAGTGTCCTTGTAGAAACGAAAACATTGAATAATCCTTAAAACAGCTGCGATGTTTCTAGAATATCTCATGACAATGCAAGGATAATCCCATTGACAAAAAAAAAAGACAGTAACATGATTAATAAGACTGCAGGCGTTAACAGTGATATCAATAAAGCACTGGCAGTCATGAGCAAAGAATTAATTCTAAAGTTGGTAGAATCTCTTGCTAGCATAGCAAAAATGTCGAAGGCGCATAGTCTAAAGGATAGAACATTATATATATGCAGGCTGTAATATCATAGTTTCGAATCCCAAACCGGGTGGTGCGTTGTGTTCTTGAGTAAAATACTTCATCTCACGTTGCTACAGTCCACTCAGCTGTAAATAAATAACCTTGTGGCAGACTGGTGCTCTGTTCAAATAGAGGGCCACAATTTCAGTCATTTACCATAAAATCCGTGTGACAAACCCTATGAGCGCGAAGACTTTTCACAGTGCATCTAGAGTTTAATGATGATGGTGACGTCCATGACGACTTCATCAATAACAATACAACGAACACTTGAAAGAGAAAGCCTCGAAGAGGAGGATGTATCTGAGAAGTAACAAAGTAACAGCCAAATCACCATCAAGCATCGCCTTCATATATTAGAAAGAGTGAAAGCTAAATGTGGTAACGCAGTCCTAAATATGATAAGCCTGACGGAAAGTAGAAACAAAACAAGTGATCGCCGCGGCTGGAAAAACTTTCGTCATGTATTTTCTAGAAAATATACAGTTCAATTTTTTTTTAATGAACATTATAATTACTGGTATCTTATTTATGGAGTATCTTATTGTCATATATTACTGTAGGGCCGTATGCGACATATAATACACTTTAGGATTATATAGATTTCTATATTCTCCGTGGTTATCTTCTGTCCTTTCTGAAGGTTGTGTTCATTCCTCTTTTTGTTTTTTTGTACGCTCACACCTTCCGGTATGTTAAAACCTGTTGAATTCCCCAACGTCTGGTGCATTTTGATTTACTTATATCATTTAACACGTTCACTGCCAACTACAAGTTATCTCGTAGTTGGCATTCTATACAGTTTTTCCAGGTACGAGCATACTCGTAGGGGTCTATTTTATTGTAACATGCTTAAAACGAACTGGCGTCCGGAACTAACATTGGGAGTGTGTTGTGTAAACACTAAAAACACCCTTTATTTGTCCAATGATACGAGTTAACATGTATCATGACACCTGCCAGGAAATATATTTGGTAAAACATCTATATATATCAGGTATAATTATTAGATGTCGATACAGTTGGTGCCGGACAACTGCGTTGTCTCTTACAACCTCGAGCAACTATTTGTTCATCTTCATCAGTAGAACTGGCCTCACTCGTATTACTTCCACTGGTATTTTCTACATAATTTTTATTCAAAGCATCTGAGTATTTACTCTCTGACTCTAAGATATCATCTTCCAATAGTTCATTATCCACGAGTTCCTGAAGCATTCCAGCAATTTTTTTCACTGGAAAGGCTTTTTAGCATCTTATATATTACAAATCAAAATTTATAATAATTCGTTATAAATCTGAAAAAAATAAAGAAAATATTACACAATGAAGAGACATAGTCAAATAATGAATAACATCCCCTCAAAGCCTTCATAGCAAACCAATCTGAGCATTTTGCATTGGTATGAGATAACTCGTATCACGTCATTGTAGTGTAATTACATGTATTATGTACCTATATACCACCACACAAAATATTTCAGCTTTCTGATTTGCGAAAGTTAATAAAACCCTTTTGGCAAATAGAAGCAGATCATATCGATATCCTAAGGCAAACAACGTGTTAAATCATATTCTATAACACACTTCAAAATATAAGGTTTCTTTGATTTTTTGTTTTTATATACAGTGAATTGTGATGTGAAATCTTCCTAAATATGACACTGGAAGTAAAACGTCAAATGTTGGATGTAAACAGGGCTGTGTGGCTAACGATTTTTCTTTGCAGCTATGTTGTTCCTCGTTCTATTCTACTAGTCTTAAGTTTGTTCAAGAGTAATACTACCAAAGCCATAGGTCAACTAAAAGTTTCTGAAAGGAATATGGTAAACGGAAATTGAATGAAAGCCCATCAGTGGAGCCATTTCTGTTCTGGGATGGTAGGCATAATCCGGTTACCTATTTCACTAAAAAGTTTTGTACGTTAATGCTTTAATCCGTGTCCCGTCTGATGTAAATATTCGGCCCAGTCCTTGGATCGAAAGCGAACGTATTCTCTTATTTTTACCAATCACTAAGTTCAAAGAAAATGTAAAGGGTAACACACTTCCTTTTTTCAGTAAGAAAACAAGTAAATTTAAATTTGGTTGTAAATGCTGATCACTGAAAATTATAAGAATTAGTTCTTCCTTATAAAATTATCATCGAAAGTCATCTTATGCCACAAAGTCGAAAATATCCTTCGGCAATTTATAATATATTAGGAAACAAAATATACCTGAGATAAGCCGTTCATTTTAGGTTGTATATCAGTTTCTTGATATTTTTTTTCAATTTTGCTGGCAGAATTATTAGACGTCGGAAAAATTGCTTTGTGACATTCGTTTTGGATCTTTACATTCAGTTTTCAAATACTTCCGAAGTCAACGTTGCCTTTGACTCAACTGGCATTTATTTTATTCCCGAACGCATGAAAGCATTTTGTTCGGGATGCTAATGGTTCAGCCAACCTGCAACCACTTGCTCAGCTGTATTAGACACAATTATTCTATTTTAAAGCGCGGCAATCGTTCCGGGGCTTTATGCTCCTGTTAGTTTCCAACTTGGATTTTTGAACTCTCAGGGTCGATAAAATAACATACAAATAAAGAACTAGGCTTCATTTAAACGAGTCCGGTGCCCAAAGAAATCTATCTTATTTTTCTATACTATAGGCGCAAATTTCTGATATTTTTCAGGAAGGGGCGAGTCGATTATATCGACCGATTGCTCCACTGGAACTTATTTCATCGGCCCGAAAAGGATCAAGGGCAAAGTCGACCTCGGTGAAATTTGAATTAAGAGCATAAAACCAGAAGTAATGCAACTAAGCATTTTTCTCGGAATGCTAATGAATCTGCCAGTTGGTCACCATCAAACGAAAGGCAATCAGATCAGCAATATAGCTTTGTTTCAACACAACCTCATTTGTTAGAATTCTACAGGATTTGATTTCAATTTTCATTAACTCTTCCTCCCCTCTACAGTTATAGCATAATTCCCACAAACATGGACTCAGGTAGGATCTTATGAATTAGTATGGAGTAAGATATGGTTCTGTTGTTTAAGGGTTCGCTTCTACACAACGTTCTTTCAGTAACTGGAGCAATTGACTGCTACTATATACGATCACTTTCTATAAATAATTCATTCAACTGTTAGAGTTCCGTCTGAAATTAGCAGCAAATCACTTAGCTTATTACAACTTATGATATATTTCATCTTCTACTTGTTTCACTCATTTCACTGCAGCCAAGCTGGGGCACCAGCTTCAAGTGTTTCTTCGGACGAATCGAACCCAGTACATATTTTTGAGTCTGGCACTTAATGTATCGGTTTCTTTTGCTGAACTGCTTGTAAGCAGGGACGGAAACAAACCAATACGACTGCCAAGTGGTGGTTGGGATACAAACACAAACACAATGACACACGCGCATAGAAACACACAAATGCACGCACGTGAACACGTGCACATATATTTGCATAGATCCGATGGGTTTCGGCAGTTTCCGTCGTCGAAATTCTCTTACAAAGCACATGATGGAACTGAACACAAAACCATGTAGTCAGAAAACGAGCTTTAATTAATATATGATAAATGATGAAGTTTAATTGATTTAGCTAAACTATTATAAACTACATCTCACTTTTGGTTCGCAGTTCAGCTAAGTAAAAGGAACCTACAATTGTCACTTTACGATGAAGAAGAGAACGTTACATGGAAACCGAATTTGTTTCACTCAATATTAACTACGCATTTTACATGTGTTATATAAATCTCGTAGGCAAAACGGCTTAGGCTATGTCATGTTCGCTGGTGTCAGTATTATCTTCACTGCAAATATTCCATCCAAAGACCTGCATGTCATAAGGATTTAATGCATTATCTTCTATCTTTTTCCCACATTCATCATTGACACGTAATCCTTAACAATCGTATTCAAATAACAGAATCATATAATCCTTTCCAATCCTCTGCTTTCGCAACATTTTATATTAAACTTCTTGCATTCTATAAACTCATTAAACATATCGTCAAATACGACCAAACAACTCTGACTAAGATCCAATCGTCTACGTTAAGATTTTCGATGTTGGTAATGCGGAAGAAAATCTATATCTAATGAACATTTTCAATTATAATAATCTTAATTACTACGCGTGCCATAATTTGCTATCCTCAGTATCAATTATTACACATTATATGTATATTTAATAATTTAGCTGTTTGATTTTGCGCTTCTAAAATAAGGTTGTCACTGATCTCCGAATTAAGTTTACATTCTGCAGACGTATAAAACTAAGCTCTTGTGGTAATATTATATTTGTATGAACTGCTATAATTTGTCTGTTTCTTTTAAGCAATATAGTAATTTAATATCAATCCTGAAGCAGCAGACAAATATGAACGCAGTTATATATATATATATATATATATATATATATATATATATATTTATTTATTTAATTATTGCTGTATATGAAAATTAAACGACACCTGCGTGCGTGCGTGCGGTGTGTGTGTATGTGTGTGTGTGCGTGTGTGTATGTGTGTGAGTGTGTGTTTGTATGTGTGTGTGTGCATGTGTACGTGTAAGATTAGGCATAGTGCACTAGCGGTTTCAGAATTGTACTCACGGTTTGAAGGCATAGGTTTAAGTCATTCCTGAACCGGCTGGTGCGAAATGTCCTTCAGCAAAGCACTTTACTTTCCATTAATCTTGTGTACTTAGCTGCACGTAATTAGCAGCTTAATGCTGTTGTAGATTCTTCTGCCTCCAGCTATCACATCGATGACGTTTCGCAGAGGAAAGGCGTGGACGACCACGATTGCATACGCAACTAAAACACCAAAACATGACACATTCCAAATAGTCAAACTCGTTTGCGACTGACGCTTCTGTTTGTGTGAGTTTGTGTGTGTGTGTTCGTTCATATATATATATATATATATATATATATATACAAGAGTTACGGAGTGGAGTTGATAAGATCCGGGTTACATATGTTTCATAGCAAACAGAACCTCAGAAGTGATAAATATCCAGGCGAGGTGTATACCGCAGGCCACTTTGTTGGAAACATATATATATATATATATATATATATATATATATATATATATATATATATATAGAGAGAGAGAGAGAGAGAGAGAGAGAGAGAGAGAGAGATGGGTGATAGATACATTTCTTTTATTAGCCACACAGGGCTCAACGAAGATGGGACAAATACAATGTAGAGCTTTTCTTTTTGGGAGGGGGAAGGAAGGAAAAAAAAAAATTGGTGGTGTCGATCAAAAGGGATCGTAGGAAGGGAAAAAGGGGCAGTTCGATCAAAAGGGATCGAAAAAAAAAGAAAAGGAAAGGCCGATCAATAGGGATCGTGTATCACACAGTAATGTTCTCGTGTAAAAAGAGGGGAGGACAGTTTAGGTTTAGCCGTGGAAGGAAAAGCCCACGGAAAAGACCACGGTAACCTTGGTCAATATTCTCATTGAAGAAACTATAACAGTAAGTGACTCTCTTTTGCCTTTTTGTTTTTTTTTTTTCTTGTTCATAGGGTTATGCTCAAGATGGCTCCGTCGTTCACACGTGCCATCCTTGCTACATTCACCCATCTTTTTTTGAAGCATTCACTAGACAAGACTTCCCTTTCTACTCTCAACTTCCTCTTCAGGTGATACTTGAAGAAGTTGATGAGAGATTGCCCAGAGAGGAAAGTCTTTGTCTCTAGACCTTTCAGACGCGTCCACCATACACATTCTTTCGCCATAGCCACAAGTACGATGAAAATAGCTCTTCCTTCCCGTTTAAAGGAAGGAGGCGCGACAATATTCACGATAGACTCGGCTGATAGACCGACTCGTCCCACACGCGATAGCAGTTGTTCGACGTAAGCCCACAGCTCGGAAATGGTGGGACACTGTACGAGTGCGTGCAGAACGGTTTCGTCGCTCTGCCGGCATCTCGGACAGGTCGGCCCCGTGTTTCTCGAGCCATGCCTGTAGAGCTTATCCCGAACGGGTAGTGCTTCTCGATAGCACTGCCAGGCCAGGGATCTCTGGAAGTTGTCCATAGGTCCCGGCCCGAAGGTCGTCTTAAACAGGCGGGTCAGGTATTCCTCGTCGACGCCCAGGTTCGCCCCGAGATCGTCGTCGTACCTTCCCTCCACTAATCCACTATAGAATGCGTTAGTTGTGATGCAGTCGCTCAAGGTTGACCCGGGTTGTTGGAGTTGCCGAAGAGCAGCGCGACACTCGCGGGTGATAGATAGATAGATAGATAGATAGATAGATAGATAGATAGATAGATAGATGGATAGATAGATAGATAGATAGATAGATAGATAGATAGATAGATAGATAGACCTATAATCTGTGTGCTTATAGTATTAGGAAATAATATATGAATAATGACTGATATGTTTAGGTATAAATACATACATATATACATACAGATACAGATATTAGATAACCAAATGTACACTCGTTTATTGCATATTTTCTCCGGAGAAAAGTGTGTCTAGTATTGGAGCTTTCATTAAAAAAATGGATGCACGAATGAGATTTCATCAGCAGCATGATAACTATTTCATAAAGAAACTTTACCATTTATTTAAATATAAAAAAAAAACAAGGATATACAGATATCCTCAAAATATCGAGTTCAAATTTTGGTACAGAGCCAGCAGTTCCGAGGAGGTAGGTAAGTCGATTACATTGAATCCAGGGCTCGGCTGGTACTTATTTTATCGACCGTAAAACGATGAAAGACATAAAGATAGCAAAATTCATTGAACATCATGCCCGGCGCGCTAATGTTTCTTCCACAGCGCCGGCTTCATGATGCTGTCAAAATATTAAAGATATACATTTGCGCAATTTGCCTGTAACATATCTTATAAGGCCAGTTGTATGCACCGAACATAAAAATAAGGTTTCATATTCGCCTTCAGTAACGTGCTACGACGATTAGACCCTTTGCAATTATCTTGTTGCATCTTTATTTTTTATTTGTTTCAGTCAGTGGAATGTAGTAATGCTAGGACAACACCATGAAAGGTTTTACTTGAACAAAGCGACCCCAGCAAATATAAATCAGGTACTTATTC